>NW_015505498.1:851810-853452 GCF_001515645.1 Sinocyclocheilus grahami
ATACAGTACATACATCTCAAAAATGTTACATTTTACGTTTATGCATTTAGCAGATGCTGTTATCCAAAGCAACTTACAATAGAGGAACATAAGCATTTCAACAAGCAAAGAGTCAACAATATTCTCAAAGTAAACAATGTTTGGTTTATTAGAAAGTTAGGAAACAAGCTAGAAAATGTGAATAAAAAAAGTGTTGCAAAAATAATTATAATAATTCATATTTTATTATAAATATTTGTTTCAAATAAATAATAATTGTATATTATAATATATATATATAATAAAATATAATTGTGTATATATATATATATATATATATATATATATATATATATAATAGAATGTTTTTTTTTTTTATGTTGGACGATTTTGGACCAAACATCTTCATTCTTGAGACCTGTGTAGACAACATGTTTTAAAGGACTTTAGTTTCAGGCAAGGAAGTTTTCTGGGATGCTGTGATGTTATAGATGATGACATTGGAGCAGGATGTGTGTATTTGAGCTGTGTCCGCTCTCGCTCAAGGATGAGGCCAGTACTCTGCAGTTGCTGAAGAAACAGCTGGCACTACAGCAGACCATAGAGGACTATGCCGAGACCATCGGAATGCTTTCACAGCAGTGCAGACAGCTGCTGGAGCTCGGACATCCAGACTGGTAAATGTGCAGCAGTACTTACTGACCCAATCAAACATACAATCACACAACAATCTTTTGGCCTATCTAGTTTCACCTCTGAGCAATCACAGATGACATTCTTTGTATTCCAGTGATAACACCTTTCAAGAGTAACAGATTTCACTGATTTTTGTTTCCTTTGAATGAAATCTAAGTATGTGTGTGTATGCTTGTGCCTCAGTGAGCAGATCAGTAAGCATCAGTCTCAGATCGACAGGCTGTACGTGTCTCTGAAGGACCTGGCGGAAGAGAGGAAGTCCCGTCTGGAGCAGCAGTACTGGCTCTATCAGCTCAACAGGGAGGTGGATGAACTTGAGCAGTGGATAGCAGAGAGGGAGGTCATCGCCAGCTCCACTGAGCTCGGACAGGACTTCGAGCATGTCACGGTCAGTTGCTTCAGCTATTTCATATTTATCTGCCCCTAAACATGATTAACTGTAGCTCTCGTAGTTCTTCAGTTTCATAACATTTCTGCCCTGTCATGGTGGCACTTTTCCTGAACCTCAGATTCTGCAGGAGAAATTCACAGAGTTTGCATCGGAGACTGGGAGCCTGGGGCAGGAGAGGGTCACAGCTGTCAACCAGATGGTTGATGAGCTCATAGATTATGGGCATGGGGATGCAGCCACAATCGCTGAATGGAAGGATGGAGTGAACGAGGCCTGGGCGGATCTGCTGGAGCTGATGGAGACACGGGGACAGATGCTCGCTGCTTCACACCAGTTACACAAGTTCTTCTCTGACTGCCGAGAGGTGTGGAGAAGGAAATGCAGGACATCTAATTAAATCATCTAAACTGAGTGGTGTTTGCTAATACCATCATTATTATGACTAGTTATCACTTTCACTATTGCTCATGGGAATTTCTTGAAATGATTGTTTATTATTTATCTGTTTTATGGACATGCATCCATCCAAGCAACAATATAGCAATGCATTAACTCTTTCCCTGCCAGCGTTTTTTT
>NW_015505498.1:856347-867777 GCF_001515645.1 Sinocyclocheilus grahami
CTTGTCTTCAGCAAACTGTTTGCGGGCTTTCTTGTACATCATCTTTAGAAGAGGCTTCCTTCTGGGACGACAGCCATGCAGTCCAATTTGATGCAGTGTGCGGCGTATGGTATGAGCACTGACAGGCTGACCCCCCACCCCTTCAACCTCTGCAGCAATGCTGGCAGCACTCATACATCTATTTCCCAAACACAACCTCTGGATATGACGCTGAGCACGTGCACTCAACTTCTTTGGTCGACCATGGCGAGGCCTGTTCTGAGTGGAACCTGTCCTGTTAAAACCGTTGTATGGTCTTGGCCACCGTGCTGCAGCTCAGTTTCAGGGTCTTGGCAATCTTCTTATAGCCTACGCCATCTTTATGTAGAGCAACAATTCTTTTTTTTCAGATCCTCAGAGAGTTCTTTGCCATGAGGTGCCATATCGAACTTCCAGTGACCAGTATGAGAGAGTGAGAGCGATAACACCAAATTTAACACCTGCTCCCCATTCACACCCGAGACCTTGTAACACTAATGAGTCACATGACACCAGGGAGAGAAAACGGCTAATTGGGTCCAATTTGGACATTTTCACTTAGGGGTGTACTCACTTTTGTGGCCAGCTGTTTAGACATTAATGGCTGTGTGTTGAGTTATTTTGAGGGGACAGCAAATTTACACTGTTATACAAGCTGTACACTCACTACTTTACATTGAAGAAATGACACTTTTGCTACAGTGTTGTCACATGAAAAGATATAAAATATTTACAAAAATGTGAGGGGTGTACTCTCTTCTGTGAGATACTGTATGTACTAATATATATATATATATATATATATACACACACATACATGCATACATACATTATATACAGTACATACATCTCAAAAATGTTACATTTTACGTTTATGCATTTAGCAGATGCTGTTATCCAAAGCAACTTACAATAGAGGAACATAAGCATTTCAACAAGCAAAGAGTCAACAATATTCTCAAAGTAAACAATGTTTGGTTTATTAGAAAGTTAGGAAACAAGCTAGAAAATGTGAATAAAAAAAGTGTTGCAAAAATAATTATAATAATTCATATTTTATTATAAATATTTGTTTCAAATAAATAATAATTGTATATTATAATATATATATATAATAAAATATAATTGTGTATATATATATATATATATATATATATATATATATAAAATAGAATGTTTTTTTTTTTTATGTTGGACGATTTTGGACCAAACATCTTCATTCTTGAGACCTGTGTAGACAACATGTTTTAAAGGACTTTAGTTTCAGGCAAGGAAGTTTTCTGGGATGCTGTGATGTTATAGATGATGACATTGGAGCAGGATGTGTGTATTTGAGCTGTGTCCGCTCTCGCTCAAGGATGAGGCCAGTACTCTGCAGTTGCTGAAGAAACAGCTGGCACTACAGCAGACCATAGAGGACTATGCCGAGACCATCGGAATGCTTTCACAGCAGTGCAGACAGCTGCTGGAGCTCGGACATCCAGACTGGTAAATGTGCAGCAGTACTTACTGACCCAATCAAACATACAATCACACAACAATCTTTTGGCCTATCTAGTTTCACTTCTGAGCAATCACAGATGACATTCTTTGTATTCCAGTGATAACACCTTTCAAGAGTAACAGATTTCACTGATTTTTGTTTCCTTTGAATGAAATCTAAGTATGTGTGTGTATGCTTGTGCCTCAGTGAGCAGATCAGTAAGCATCAGTCTCAGATCGACAGGCTGTACGTGTCTCTGAAGGACCTGGCGGAAGAGAGGAAGTCCCGTCTGGAGCAGCAGTACTGGCTCTATCAGCTCAACAGGGAGGTGGATGAACTTGAGCAGTGGATAGCAGAGAGGGAGGTCATCGCCAGCTCCACTGAGCTCGGACAGGACTTCGAGCATGTCACGGTCAGTTGCTTCAGCTATTTCATATTTATCTGCCCCTAAACATGATTAACTGTAGCTCTCGTAGTTCTTCAGTTTCATAACATTTCTGCCCTGTCATGGTGGCACTTTTCCTGAACCTCAGATTCTGCAGGAGAAATTCACAGAGTTTGCATCGGAGACTGGGAGCCTGGGGCAGGAGAGGGTCACAGCTGTCAACCAGATGGTTGATGAGCTCATAGATTATGGGCATGGGGATGCAGCCACAATCGCTGAATGGAAGGATGGAGTGAACGAGGCCTGGGCGGATCTGCTGGAGCTGATGGAGACACGGGGACAGATGCTCGCTGCTTCACACCAGTTACACAAGTTCTTCTCTGACTGCCGAGAGGTGTGGAGAAGGAAATGCAGGACATCTAATTAAATCATCTAAACTGAGTGGTGTTTGCTAATACCATCATTATTATGACTAGTTATCACTTTCACTATTGCTCATGGGAATTTCTTGAAATGATTGTTTATTATTTATCTGTTTTATGGACATGCATCCATCCAAGCAACAATATAGCAATGCATTAACTCTTTCCCTGCCAGCGTTTTTTTAAAAAGTTGTCAACCATCGCCAGCATTTTTTATTTTTGGCGGGGGGTTTTTTATGCCTTTTATTTAGATAGGACAGTAGGTCGACAGGAAGCGAAGTGAGTGGGGGGGGGGGATTCGGGAAAGGTCCCCATTTATCTGTTTTATGGACATGCATCCATCCAAGCAACAATATAGCAATGCATTAACTCTTTCCCTGCCAGCGTTTTTTTAAAAAGTTGTCAACCATCGCCAGCATTTTTTATTTTTGGCGGGGGGTTTTTTATGCCTTTTATTTAGATAGGACAGTAGGTCGACAGGAAGCGAAGTGAGTGGGGGGGGGGGTATCGGGAAAGGTCCACGAGCCGGGACTCAAACTCGGGACGCCTGAAGCGCAAAGGCGCTACATGTCTGCGCGCTGCCCACAAGGCCATTGGCACCGACATCACCAGCATTTTTAAATATTTTCACAAAATTTTTATGGCCCCAAAATATTTTGTATGAATATGCAATATGTCAAAAAGATAGAACTGAGCCTCTGTTTATTTATATATATATATATATATACGTACATAAATATTTATTTATTATCAACACCTGAATGTGGGCAAGTTTCATTAAAAAATGCAACATTTTGAACAAAAAGCTGAGGAAATCATGTTTTTGTCAAAGACTATGTCCGGACTGGATTCAGAACGATGATCAAAACATGGTGTAGATCGCTTTCATCAACACCCCTAAAGCTTGTATGGTCCTACAGCACTTCCTGGGGCGATATTTCATTCAGTAACGTTAGGCAGTTTTAATTAATATACTGTTTAACGTTTGATGATTGTGTTTGATGATGCGATCGCTTGTTTCTGCTTCTTCTTCACCGTGTTTGATTCAGAGATTCAGTGCTCTTTCAGAAGATGTGTAATATCGCCTCCTACTGTATGACAGTGAAAACACGAAAAGACAGAAAATTCTGTCAGTGGCGGGAAAAGAGTTAATAACCATTGAGAACACCTTAGCAACTGCATAGCATACAACCACCCAGAACACCCTAGCAAACACATAGCAATACATAAACAACCACACAGTACACCTTAGCAACCACATAGCAACACCCTGGCAACCACCCAGAACACCCTAACCCTTTTTCAACTTTTGCATGAGTACGAATATTGAATGGGCAGTGTACTTGATATTATCGGTTGAATAACAGTACTAGTTTTCCTTAATGCCCTGGGAAGCTTTTTGTGTATATATTTTGTTTTATCACTGTGATATTTGTAGGATAGTGCTGAGGTATTGCTTCCTTCCGCTACAGGTATTGAGGAGACTAAGCTCTGTTTGTGTGTTTACTGTGTGTACATGATAAATAGGAGCAGTACTCATGCTGAATGAAAGCTTAGACCACAGTGGTCTCATGTGTCTGCATGTGTGGAATAGCATGAGTCTGTGTGTGTTTCAGGTTTTAGCACAGATTGAGGATAAGCAGCGGAGGTTACCTGAGGTTCGCGCATGTCAAGGAGGCACTTCAAATACCAGCACTCTGCAGAGACTTATGCAGACTTTTGAACATGATATTCAGCTACTTGTTACGCAGGTGAACTGATGCAACACATCCTTATGCAAGGAGTGCAAAATAAATCTGTAAAGTTTGTTGATGCATCTCTAAAATACTTGATGATGAAATAAAGTGCATGACAATGGCAACATTTGTATAAAGAAGTTTTCCTGTTTTCCTCAGATAAGACAGTTGCAGGAAAGTGCAGCCCAGCTCCGAACAGTTTATGCCGGGGAGAAAGCAGAAGCCATTGCCATGCAGGAACATGAAGTGATGCAGGCGTGGAAAGAGCTGCTCGTATCCTGTGAGGACTGCCGAATGCAAATCACCACAGCGACAGACAAGTTACGCTTCTTTGGGATGGTGCGTGATCAGCTGATGTGGATGGACAGCATCATCTGTCAGATAGGAACTGGGGAGAAACCAAGGTAGGACACATGCTGGGACACTTGCTCTCTGCTTAGGAGCTCATTAATGTGCTTTAACATTGTAATGCATGAAGGTTTGCATCAGGTCAGCTGAAGAGCAGGCACTGGCCGCTGGAGTGTGCTATAGGTATCATACCGTGAGCACAAATAAGTGATATGATGGTAAGTGCATGAACCACAATAGTATTTATACATCATATTACGATTAAGCATAATAGTATCCATTAAGAGCAATCTATGGGAACACTATAGATCTGTTGCAAAACATTGAGCTGCTATGCTGTCTACTACCTACAGAAAACTACCTTCTTAGGGTACAACCTAACCTAAGAGAATTTGAAACAGGGCTGAAACAAACAATTATTTTGATAATAGATTAATCTAACGAATCATTAATCAACTAATCATTGATTAATCAGTAGTCTTTGATTATTCAGCATTTGCAATTAGTTAAAATATTGAGCTATACATATTCTAACTAATAAAACAAGGTAATCACTTCAGCTTTTGAAAATATCAAACAATTATATTACTAGTATACAATTACAATTATTATACAGTTATTTTTTACAATAAAAATAAATATATTTGGGACACCAAATGAGATTACAAACAGAGAGATATTCTCATTCATCATTTAATTAACTATGAAAAGGTAGCTGACCGATGTATCATTCTGCCTAACATCTCCTTTTTTAAGTCATCTGGATATGGAACAAAATAAAGGTAAATGATGAGAGGTGTTATTTTTGGATAAACCATTTTATTCACATTATCTCTCTTAAAATACCTTATAGTGTTGCGATAATAAAAATGGTGAGCTAAATCTTGAGCTTAATTTAAATCAAGTTGTAATTCTAACTGAAAGCGACACTGACACTGTTTTTCACGTTTAACATTATAAAGCTGCTTGCTTTAAAGCAATCTATTGTATAAAAAGTTATAATAAACGTGACATGACTGGACTTTACTGACAAATTCAGAGCCATTGCAGACATATCCACATCGCTATGATCAGATGCTTTCTTAACTGCTGTTTTCTCACCACTGTCATTTTTGTTGTGTGTTTAGTTGTGAGGAAAGCATGCAGCATATATTAAAATATTCATCTAAACACCACTCTCAGCAGCGCGGGCACCATCAGGATGTTTGCTAACTTCAAAATGCTGCTTGCATATATTGAACCTCTTTTTACCACTAAATGAAAAAAAACTTTGACATGAGTATATCTGGGACTTCACATATGACAGCATTTTTTGTTTGTAGTTTTGCAAAACCTTCCCACACTCTACTGGTTGGGCTGCGTTTGCACTCTGACATGCTTTCATAAAGAGAAGGGTCTGTCTGCATCCCACAGTACTACAAACCACGCCCCTCCAATTTACGCCTACTACTACAAGTTAAGCCTCCTCCAGAGAAACAAGAGTGGAGGTTATTGACTAAAACAATCTTTTCAAGTAAATTATCTTAGGTTTTATGTATGAAGTGTTTGTAAGCCTACTTGTATTGCTTTCCAGCTATGAAATTTACAAAGTGCGAAATAACAGCTATTAGTAAAACATGAAATAAATCATATAATCAAATTGATACAGACCTATGATAATTATAGCTAAAAACCTACCCCCAACCCTAAACCTTTCCCTAACCCTACCCCTTACACAAAATTAAAATTTACTGGAAAACTACATGGGATGACTTAAGCTTTCTGGTGATCTATGTAATACAATCTGTATGCCTCATTGCTGGGTGGTGATAGTGAACCTTAAAAAGTGAGGAAAATGAAGTAGAAGAAGAGCGGAAGTGGTGACATCAGCGATTGCCTAATTGGCTGTTTCATTTTAGGAGGTGTAACATTTAGTATTGTTTAATTTGTAGGGGTGTGGTGTGTACTACTGCGGGACACAGTCAGATCATAGACTGTATAAAACCATGGGCGTAGTGTCCGTCACCCATAGGTTTCTGAAGAGCATTTTTGTACCAGGCTGTACAACATATTTTTTCTGCTGTAAAGTTGGGCATTTTAGCATGGGGTGGGGGGGTCTACTGGTTGGGCTGCGTTTGCACTCTGACATGCTTTCATAAAGAGAAGGGTCTGTCTGCATCCCACAGTACTACAAACCACGCCCCTCCAATTTACGCCTACTACTACAAGTTAAGCCTCCTCCAGAGAAACAAGAGTGGAGGTTATTGACTAAAACAATCTTTTCAAGTAAATTATCTTAGGTTTTATGTATGAAGTGTTTGTAAGCCTACTTGTATTGCTTTCCAGCTATGAAATTTACAAAGTGCGAAATAACAGCTATTAGTAAAACATGAAATAAATCATATAATCAAATTGATACAGACCTATGATAATTATAGCTAAAAACCTACCCCCAACCCTAAACCTTTCCCTAACCCTACCCCTTACACAAAATTAAAATTTACTGGAAAACTACATGGGATGACTTAAGCTTTCTGGTGATCTATGTAATACAATCTGTATGCCTCATTGCTGGGTGGTGATAGTGAACCTTAAAAAGTGAGGAAAATGAAGTAGAAGAAGAGCGGAAGTGGTGACATCAGCGATTGCCTAATTGGCTGTTTCATTTTAGGAGGTGTAACATTTAGTATTGTTTAATTTGTAGGGGTGTGGTGTGTACTACTGCGGGACAGATCATAGACTGTATAAAACCATGGGCGTAGTGTCCGTCACCCATAGGTTTCTGAAGAGCATTTTTGTACCAGGCTGTACAACATATTTTTTCTGCTGTAAAGTTGGGCATTTTAGCATGGGGTGGGGGGGGGGTCTATGGGATTGACTCCCATTTGGAGCCAATCTCTAGCGGCCAGTCGATGAATTGCAGTTTAAGTCACTTCCGTGTTAGTTTCAAGAGAGAGACCGGAAGGTTGCCGCTCGGGTCAGATACAGGTGCATCTCAATAAATTAGAATGTCGTGGAAAAGTTCATTTATTTCAGTAATTCAACTCAAATTGTGAAACTCGATAAATTCAATGCACACAGACTGAAGTAGTTTAAGTCTTTGGTTCTTTTAATTGTGATGATTTTGGCTCACATTTAACAAAAACCCACCAATTCACTATCTCAACAAATTAGAATATGGTGACATGCCAATCAGCTAATCAACTCAAAACACCTGCAAAGGTTTCCTGAGCCTTCAAAATGGTCTCTCAGTTGTGTTCACTAGGCTACACAATCATGGGGAAGAATGCTGATCTGACAGTTGTTCAGAAGAATTAATTAATTAAGTAAGTAAGTAATTAAAGCAAAAGGAGCCCCTACCAAGTATTGAGTACATGTACAGTAAATGAACATACTTTCCAGAAGGCCAACAATTCACTAAAATGTTTTTTTTATTGGTCTTATGAAGTATTCTAATTTGTTGAGATAATTAATTGGTGGGTTTTTGTTAAATGTGAGCCAAAATCATCACAATTAAAAGAACCAAAGACTTAAACTACTTCAGTCTGTGTGCATTGAATTTATTTAATACACGAGTTTCACAATTTGAGTTGAATTACTGAAATAAATGAACTTTTCCATGACATTCTAATTTATTGAGATGCACCTGTACACTTGCTCGTAAGTGCCATGTTTCTTCTTCTATTGGACTGTGTGTGGGAGGGCGCCACGCTGGTCAATCCGCTTTATTGCAGACCCCTTACATGAGGTCATATGAGATAAAATGTCTATTCGACAACGAAAATATTTGTTGATAATTTTTTATTGCCGTCATTGTCGATAATGTCGACTAATTGTTTGAGCTTTAATTTCAAATGCTAATTTCAAATGCTTTTCAAGTGGCACTTTTTATGTGAAATGAACAGAGGACTTCACTTAGAAATTGATTCCAATAGCGTCTGACATTGCATGTTGCTAAACTAACAAAAGGGATCTCTAATAAACTAAAAAAAATACAGTATTCACAATAATTAAATTAAAAAAACTATTTTTTTCAATACTTTTCTGTATTTAATTAATTATATTCCAAAATAAATTCTTGAAAAATCCACCATTTTCCACTACTGAGTTTGTTGTAATGTTTTCTGGAATGGCCTTCTCTGCATTGTTACCGGTTGGTTTTTTGCCAAAAGACGTTTGCTGGAACAGCTTTTGCATTGGGAGCGCACCTATGTTGGCAGCTCACTTGGTTTTGAAACAGAGCTATAGTGTATATATGTCTAGTGTATTTTTTAAAGTCTTAATAAAGACCCTATAATACTGCAAAAGCTCAGGAGCCCTTATGGACACTCTTCGTGGTGCCAAAATGGCCTTCTGTTGCTGTTTCTTTCTGTGGGCAGACTTGGCCCATGCATTCTTCCCAAGTAACTCTCTCTCCTCTCACTGTCAGCTCTTTCCTCAGAGCTCTAATGGGATATGGGCTCTCTGGTGCTTGCAGGGACGTGTCATCTGTGGAGGTCCTGATGAACTATCACCAGAGCCTCAAGAGTGAGGTGGAAGCTCGAAACAAGAGCGTGCTACAGTGTATCGAGATGGGCAAGACTCTACTGGCTGCCCGTAACCCTGCATCAGAAGAGGTGACAAAAAATATAAAGTACAACCTGTTCAGAAACTGTTGCAGATCTGAAATCACTACAAGGCCCAAAACATACTCTATGCATGTTTAATTTCAGGCATTGTTGCAATCCAAAATATGTCAGACTGCAATTACATATTGCATTCTCAACATTGCTACAAGTAACACTATAGTGTGTACTAATATAAACTCTTTTTCTACAGTTAATTTCCTGATTTAAAAAGTTACTTAAAGTTGACGCGTTTAGGTAGCTACCGAAATAATAATACATCTGAAAGAGTTTTTTCACATTTGAATACTGTGACTTGTTACTGCCACAGCAATTAAAGAAAGCACATTAAGTATGTACGATGTAACTGCCTGCTTCCAATGCAATGGCCATCCTTTTGTGTCTGCAATGGTGCACTTTTGTAAAGTATGTTTCCAGCCTAAATGATGGTGACTACATGATATTCCAACCTGTCTTCTGTCTGTACCTGACGATTAAGTATTGACCATTTCAGATCAAAGAAAAGCTGGAAAAAGTTTTGGCCAAGCAGCAAGAGCTCACTGAGAAATGGGACAAACACTGGGAAGAGTTGCAGCACAGTGGGTGAAATGAGGCTAATGGAAAACAAACATTATGCATAAATTATGTAATCAGTGTCATGCACTTCACAACATCTCACTCTCTTTCTGTGCCTTTGCAGTGTTGGAGGTGCATCAGTTTGCTCAGGAAGCAGTGGTAGCAGAGGCCTGGCTCACTGCTCAGGAACCCTTCCTAAGTAGTAATGAACTGGGTGGCAGTGTGGATGAGGTTGAGCAGCTGATTCGCAGACACGAAGCCTTTCGCAAAGCTGCGGCCACATGGGAAGAACGCTTCAGCTCTTTACGCCGTCTTACCACAGTAAGAGAGACCAACCAACCAAACCCAAGGGTCAGGGGTATCCAGTCCTGCTCCTGAAGGGCCAATGTCTTGCAGAGTTTAGCTCCAACCTGGACAAACACACTTTTACACACATTAGATTAGCTGGTTAAGGGTTTTTTAAAGGAAAAAATAGGTTTAGAGGATCCATTAGGATTGGATCCTAATGGATGTCACACTGATGTCACTGTCATACAATTGTACTTTTCATTAATTTTACCATAGTTTGAATGTGTCAATAGTCTACCTACTGAAATTCAAAAACATTTTACTAAAAGGTGAATTGTGTATAGCATAATGTCTTTTTATAGTTACAGAATGGAAGTGTGGGTGTATAAATAATAAAAGATTCTCTTGTTTAACGATTTAGGTAGAGAAGATAAAGGCAGAGCAGAGCAAGCTTCCCCCAACTCCCTTGCTGGGACGGAAGGTTTTCTTGGACCCTCAGGACTCTTCTCCTGCTCGCAGTAGCCCTTCCTCCATCATTAGACAGACCATATATGAGCAGGGCGAGTCCCGTGTGGAGCGCATCACCCCTCAGCCCTCTCCCTCTTCCGTGGCCCGAAGACTGGGTTCTACTGTGGCCAACTACTCTCCCATCATGAATGGAGCTGCTACTTATCGCCTTCAGGAAGCCAGGAATGCTGGGATTGTTGGAGTGGCTGCAGGACTGGGCACTTCTATGGATCATAAGGTCACCCAATTGCGAGCGGAATTCAAGGCCCAAGTCCCACAGCAGAAGATCGAACACATCCATGAGGCAGTCCACCCCCTACTGGAGAGAGACAGGGAGCGGGAGCGGTATCATGAGAACGTAATGGCAGAGGTGGTGCTCCAGGAGCCAGGCGGAGGAAGGGAACGCCTAAACAGCATGGTGGGAGGGAGCGGAAGCAGTCGCTCAGAGCTGTTGGTGGAGCAGCATCCCCCTCCAAGGGAGTCGCGGTTGGAAAGACAACTATCCACCGAGCAGCTGATTCAGGCACGCAGGGACGAGCTGCCTCAGGAGGTGTGGAGAGAACGAGCTGGGAGGGCAGAGAGGAGGCTGGAGAGACAGACATCTAGTGAACAGGAAGGTCATGAGGTGCGGCGGAGGGACAGACACCGACTGGAGAGACAGGACAGCAGCGAGCAGGAGGCCAAGGAGCAGTCGGACAGACGCTCTGGTGGCGGGTGAGTGTCTGTATTTGTGACCTCAAACGATCCACATTACAAAGTCAAGTCAAGTCAAGTCTGCTTTATTGTCAATTCTTCCACATGTACAGCACATACACACAGATAATTGAAATTGCGTTACTCTCAGACCCTTGGTGCATACAGATAACATAAATACAGATTAAATACAAATATACAACTAAGGTCAAATGTAAAAATATATATATAAAGCACAAGGCATATGGCAGATAGAGTGCAAACCAGTAAAGTAAACAACAGTGCAGATATAATGATTGTAGTGCAAAAAAATGATTTGTAGTGCAAAAGAGCTTATTCAGACTGATTAAAGTGACAGTGTGTGTGTGTGTGTGTATTTGGGAGGGGGGAG
>NW_015505498.1:868773-882608 GCF_001515645.1 Sinocyclocheilus grahami
GCTTTGGTGTGTCTTTGAAAACTCTCCAGCGCAGGATTGCACGTTGGGGAATAAGGTAAGAAACACTGCTGTACAGTAGTGTTGTCACCCGATGCAGGCTGTCCTTAAAAATATAATTTTTCACTGACCGAAGGCATGCAACAGAAACCCCTATCTCTTATTTAGCCCACACCCTGACCTGGGCAGGTGTTCTGACGATTGTGCTACCCTGTCAGATTTTGCTATTATTTTGTAGCATAATTAGACGGATATTCTACTCTTGGAAAAATAGAATTGGGGTATTGTCAAGAGGAAGATGAGAGACACCAGACCCAACAATGCAGATGACCTGAAGGCCGCTATCAAAGCAACCTGGGCTTCCATACCACCTCAGCAGTGCCACAAACTGATCACCTCCATGCCACGCTGAATTGAGGCAGTAATTAAAGCAAAATGAGCCCCTACCAAGTATTGAGTACATGTACAGTAAATGAACATACTTTCCAGAAGGTCAACAATTCACTAAAAATGTTTTTTTTTATTGGTGTTATGAAGTATTCTAATTTGTTGAGATAGTGAATTGGTGGGTTTTTGTTAAATGTGAGCCAAAATCATCACAATTAAAAGAACCAAAGACTTAAACTACTTCAGTCTGTGTGCATTGAATTTATTTAATACACGAGTTTCACAATTTGAGTTGAATTACTGAAATAAATGAACTTTTCCATGACATTCTAATTTATTGAGATGCACCTGTACACTTGCTCGTAAGTGCCATGTTTCTTCTTCTATTGGACTGTGTGTGGGAGGGCGCCACGCTGGTCAATCCGCTTTATTGCAGACCCCTTACATGAGGTCATATGAGATAAAATGTCTATTCGACAACGAAAATATTTGTTGATAATTTTTTATTGCCGTCATTGTCGATAATGTCGACTAATTGTTTGAGCTTTAATTTCAAATGCTAATTTCAAATGCTTTTCAAGTGGCACTTTTTATGTGAAATGAACAGAGGACTTCACTTAGAAATTGATTCCAATAGCGTCTGACATTGCATGTTGCTAAACTAACAAAAGGGATCTCTAATAAACTAAAAAAAATACAGTATTCACAATAATTAAATTAAAAAAACTATTTTTTTCAATACTTTTCTGTATTTAATTAATTATATTCCAAAATAAATTCTTGAAAAATCCACCATTTTCCACTACTGAGTTTGTTGTAATGTTTTCTGGAATGGCCTTCTCTGCATTGTTACCGGTTGGTTTTTTGCCAAAAGACGTTTGCTGGAACAGCTTTTGCATTGGGAGCGCACCTATGTTGGCAGCTCACTTGGTTTTGAAACAGAGCTATAGTGTATATATGTCTAGTGTATTTTTTAAAGTCTTAATAAAGACCCTATAATACTGCAAAAGCTCAGGAGCCCTTATGGACACTCTTCGTGGTGCCAAAATGGCCTTCTGTTGCTGTTTCTTTCTGTGGGCAGACTTGGCCCATGCATTCTTCCCAAGTAACTCTCTCTCCTCTCACTGTCAGCTCTTTCCTCAGAGCTCTAATGGGATATGGGCTCTCTGGTGCTTGCAGGGACGTGTCATCTGTGGAGGTCCTGATGAACTATCACCAGAGCCTCAAGAGTGAGGTGGAAGCTCGAAACAAGAGCGTGCTACAGTGTATCGAGATGGGCAAGACTCTACTGGCTGCCCGTAACCCTGCATCAGAAGAGGTGACAAAAAATATAAAGTACAACCTGTTCAGAAACTGTTGCAGATCTGAAATCACTACAAGGCCCAAAACATACTCTATGCATGTTTAATTTCAGGCATTGTTGCAATCCAAAATATGTCAGACTGCAATTACATATTGCATTCTCAACATTGCTACAAGTAACACTATAGTGTGTACTAATATAAACTCTTTTTCTACAGTTAATTTCCTGATTTAAAAAGTTACTTAAAGTTGACGCGTTTAGGTAGCTACCGAAATAATAATACATCTGAAAGAGTTTTTTCACATTTGAATACTGTGACTTGTTACTGCCACAGCAATTAAAGAAAGCACATTAAGTATGTACGATGTAACTGCCTGCTTCCAATGCAATGGCCATCCTTTTGTGTCTGCAATGGTGCACTTTTGTAAAGTATGTTTCCAGCCTAAATGATGGTGACTACATGATATTCCAACCTGTCTTCTGTCTGTACCTGACGATTAAGTATTGACCATTTCAGATCAAAGAAAAGCTGGAAAAAGTTTTGGCCAAGCAGCAAGAGCTCACTGAGAAATGGGACAAACACTGGGAAGAGTTGCAGCACAGTGGGTGAAATGAGGCTAATGGAAAACAAACATTATGCATAAATTATGTAATCAGTGTCATGCACTTCACAACATCTCACTCTCTTTCTGTGCCTTTGCAGTGTTGGAGGTGCATCAGTTTGCTCAGGAAGCAGTGGTAGCAGAGGCCTGGCTCACTGCTCAGGAACCCTTCCTAAGTAGTAATGAACTGGGTGGCAGTGTGGATGAGGTTGAGCAGCTGATTCGCAGACACGAAGCCTTTCGCAAAGCTGCGGCCACATGGGAAGAACGCTTCAGCTCTTTACGCCGTCTTACCACAGTAAGAGAGACCAACCAACCAAACCCAAGGGTCAGGGGTATCCAGTCCTGCTCCTGAAGGGCCAATGTCTTGCAGAGTTTAGCTCCAACCTGGACAAACACACTTTTACACACATTAGATTAGCTGGTTAAGGGTTTTTTAAAGGAAAAAATAGGTTTAGAGGATCCATTAGGATTGGATCCTAATGGATGTCACACTGATGTCACTGTCATACAATTGTACTTTTCATTAATTTTACCATAGTTTGAATGTGTCAATAGTCTACCTACTGAAATTCAAAAACATTTTACTAAAAGGTGAATTGTGTATAGCATAATGTCTTTTTATAGTTACAGAATGGAAGTGTGGGTGTATAAATAATAAAAGATTCTCTTGTTTAACGATTTAGGTAGAGAAGATAAAGGCAGAGCAGAGCAAGCTTCCCCCAACTCCCTTGCTGGGACGGAAGGTTTTCTTGGACCCTCAGGACTCTTCTCCTGCTCGCAGTAGCCCTTCCTCCATCATTAGACAGACCATATATGAGCAGGGCGAGTCCCGTGTGGAGCGCATCACCCCTCAGCCCTCTCCCTCTTCCGTGGCCCGAAGACTGGGTTCTACTGTGGCCAACTACTCTCCCATCATGAATGGAGCTGCTACTTATCGCCTTCAGGAAGCCAGGAATGCTGGGATTGTTGGAGTGGCTGCAGGACTGGGCACTTCTATGGATCATAAGGTCACCCAATTGCGAGCGGAATTCAAGGCCCAAGTCCCACAGCAGAAGATCGAACACATCCATGAGGCAGTCCACCCCCTACTGGAGAGAGACAGGGAGCGGGAGCGGTATCATGAGAACGTAATGGCAGAGGTGGTGCTCCAGGAGCCAGGCGGAGGAAGGGAACGCCTAAACAGCATGGTGGGAGGGAGCGGAAGCAGTCGCTCAGAGCTGTTGGTGGAGCAGCATCCCCCTCCAAGGGAGTCGCGGTTGGAAAGACAACTATCCACCGAGCAGCTGATTCAGGCACGCAGGGACGAGCTGCCTCAGGAGGTGTGGAGAGAACGAGCTGGGAGGGCAGAGAGGAGGCTGGAGAGACAGACATCTAGTGAACAGGAAGGTCATGAGGTGCGGCGGAGGGACAGACACCGACTGGAGAGACAGGACAGCAGCGAGCAGGAGGCCAAGGAGCAGTCGGACAGACGCTCTGGTGGCGGGTGAGTGTCTGTATTTGTGACCTCAAACGATCCACATTACAAAGTCAAGTCAAGTCAAGTCTGCTTTATTGTCAATTCTTCCACATGTACAGAGACATTACAAAAGTTACAGCAGTGCTAAAGCTAGATTTGAAAGAGAAGTGTTATAATTGAGATTCTCTTAAAGGTGAACTTCACACAAAGTCAATTCATAGCAAGTAGAGTTTCAAATAAATACGGACAGATTTCAAGGATAACTTCTCGACTGCAATTCGTATTCACTTTTCATGATCCACTCGATTCCTGATGTATAAATTATTCTTGTAATTTGTCTTGTTGAACTGTTTAATCTGTCACGTGAAGGAAGTAAAAGGATTGTAAATGCTTTCCCATATTGACTTTAAAGTTTTGAAGTACCCCAGCAACTTCTTTCTTTTCTGTCCATGCAAAATAGCATTTACAGATCTCAGATTTCCCTTTTATGTTGGCAGGGACAAAAGGTCGACGCTAGCTGAGATTGTGGAGCAGCTTCAGGAAAGAGAAGCAGCACAGGTGTGTGGACAATCTAATGTTTGTCTCTTGTTTTAAACCACATTTTCTCACGTGTACATTGCTGGATATTTCCAACTCAGGCCCGAGGAGAGCTTCCACGTCTACCCAATGGTTTTCCTGAGAAGACTTCTAGACTGGACCGGCCACGTGCTCGTGACAGACCCAAACCGAGAAGAAGACCCCGACCCAAGGAGCCAGCTGGCGAAACACGGCGCTCAAGGTCTGCGCCAGCCCAGAGCAGCCCACCAGTACCCCAGCCGCCTACCCACATGGCCCAGCGTGAAGGGTTCCTCTTCCGCAAAATAGACATTGAGGGCCAAAAGAAGAGTTCGAACAGGTGGGACTTTGTGGTCTAAAAATTAGGGGCACATGGCATGGAATTAGCATGAAAACGGCTAAACCAAATATGCCAATCAGTATGATTGGTCATTCAAAGCTATAGCAGCTTCAGGAAAGAGAAGCAGCACAGGTGTGTGGACAATCTAATGTTTGTCTCTTGTTTTAAACCACATTTTCTCACGTGTACATTGCTGGATATTTCCAACTCAGGCCCGAGGAGAGCTTCCACGTCTACCCAATGGTTTTCCTGAGAAGACTTCTAGACTGGACCGGCCACGTGCTCGTGACAGACCCAAACCGAGAAGAAGACCCCGACCCAAGGAGCCAGCTGGCGAAACACGGCGCTCAAGGTCTGCGCCAGCCCAGAGCAGCCCACCAGTACCCCAGCCGCCTACCCACATGGCCCAGCGTGAAGGGTTCCTCTTCCGCAAAATAGACATTGAGGGCCAAAAGAAGAGTTCGAACAGGTGGGACTTTGTGGTCTAAAAATTAGGGGCACATGGCATGGAATTAGCATGAAAACGGCTAAACCAAATATGCCAATCAGTATGATTGGTCATTCAAAGCTATGCTAATGTTGTTGTTAGCATTAGGTACTGATGCTTAGAGCACTAACATTTGTTATTACAAAGCAGCTCTTATTTTCTTTCACCAAGTTTCAAGTCAAACTGGGATATGCTTGAATGCTTTACAAGCCTAAAATGTTTCCTGAAGTTAAACTGAGGAGCAGCTGTTTGGCTGTCATTTGTGATTACAAGTTTCATATCAAGCAATGGCAGAAAATAGCTAGCTGTTAGCACTGCTTGCCACATGCATGGTAATACTAAAATCAGCCTGGATGGTGGATGTGACTGTGTCAGAAGACCAACAGATGCTGGGTCTCTGAAGCCATGGCTAGTCAGGTATGAAGCCTTCACCCTTCACAGCTTTATACAGCAATTTTGTACAAGACCGGATACGGCACCTTTGCGGCCCAAGTCACAAAACAATTCATCGCATCAAGGAGTTTAAGGAACTCAAAAGAATGGCTGTCTGTTCTTTTGGAGCATGTATTTGCGCATAATCTGCTTGTCCACTCAAGCCATTTTCAGACTAGCATTTGTGTTTATATTGCAGTATATCTCATTAACCAAAATCTCTCTTGTTTCTAATGCTCTCTTTGCCGCTGACTGTTCTTCTCCCTCTCTACAAAGGTAAGCCATGGTCTGTCCATCACTTTTTAAAGGTCTAATGATCTCTGCAGCAGTTTGGTCTTGCTCAGTCTTAAGGGCTGGTCATCCCAGTCTCAGTAGGTGAGTAGTTAGTCGGTGCATGGTGTCATCTGGGCTCTGATGGGCAAATCTTTTGCTTTCTCTCCCGCACTACAGCAGATCTTGGGTGAACCTGTACTGTGTGCTGAATAAAGGTGAGCTGGGATTCTATAAGGATGCGAAGAACACTTCCACACCTTACAACAACGAGCCGCTTATCAACCTGAGCCGTTGTGCCTGTGATATCAACAATGGTTACAAAAAGAAGAAGAATGTCTTCACACTCAAGTACTTCATTAGCACGTTTACTAGCTTTTCCAAAAAGATTGATGACTTGTGTAGTGTTCCCTTTGCATAACATTAATTTTGCTTTATAATTTTAGAACTAACGATGGAAGTGAGTTTCTGTTCCATGCTAAAGATGAGGTGAGTTGCCTTTTTTATCCTAGTTTCCAAATAATTTTTTTTCAGTTCTGCACTAATTTTGGGCCGACTTTAATTCGGTAATACATTTTAGTCAAAACCAGGCCTAGATGAAATCTGCAGATATTTTCAGCAAAGCTGACTTAGCATACTGTAGAAGCTGGTTTATTGCTGTTTTATCCCTGTTGAAAAAAACAGGATATGCTGGTTAGGTATGTTTTGAAGCATGGCCGCAGTTTTGAGCTGGTTTAAGCTGGTCCTAGTTGGTTCTGAGCTGGTTATAAGCTGGTTATGAGCCAGTAGCCCCTCACTGCAGAACAAAGATCCAGGGGGCGGGGTTGGATCCAAATCTAGGGGGTGGAGATGGGTGGGTTTAGGGATCAGGGGGTGGAGACGGGTAGGTTTAGGTATACTGTATGTAAGGTGGGAGGAGTTGGATCTGGATCCAACCTCTTTCCTGAATCTTGTGTTCTGCAGTGAGGACGATCTCTTATGAGTTGGTTCATCAACTAGCTCCTGCTCAGGTCCAGCTCATACCATCTAAGGACCAGCTTAAACCAGTTGCCATGCTTCAAAACATACCTAACCAGCATATGGGAAGTTGGTTTACCAGCTCAAACTAGCCTGACCAAGCCAGTCCACCAGCTAGTAGTCCAGTCCCAGCAGGGACTACACCCTTATTGACAGGAAAATTTATTGGCAGAAAGCATTAATCAAATGAATCTAAATATTTAATAAAGAAAAACGCAAGGGTTGGGGAATGTGTAGAATGTGAATTTGTTTTGATTTTGCAAAAATCTCCAAAGATTTCCATGGAGGTCTCTGCTGCAGATTCTGTTTGGGCCTGGTTATAACTCATTAAATTGATTCAGGTCAACTTTTTTGTGTGAAAATGAGTCTTCAATCTCTCTTTGGTCTGCAGGACGATCTAAAAAGCTGGATCACAAGTATAAACACCAGTATAAGTGAGCATGAAGAGATTGGCAAACAGGGGCAGACCCATCCAACTACCTCATCTACTGACGAGGGAACGCGCAGGGATGGCAGCAGGGCAGGCGGTTCGGAAAGAGGTGAAAAGTCAGACCGAGCCGACGGGGGATCTGTGCGCTCAGACAAGGGTGAAAAGCCTGAGAAAAAGACAGGCAAGAAGAAATGAGGCACACAATTGCAGTGAGACAGGAGCCGGGACTTCAGAAATCCAGGACAGTGCTCTGACGGAATCAGAAAACGAAGGTGTCACTGTGAACTCCCTTTATCTCTTGCTGTCCAGTTGAGTGTGGAATCAGGCAACATGGAGGAGCAAGAAGCTCCTGTGTCAGTGAGCGCCCTCTAGTGGCTGCCAAGGACCATGACAATTCAGGAGCTCCATATGGGCCAAAGAGCTGATAGCATAGGCAAATGGATGATAAAAGAGAAAGATGTTATAGTAAAGTAGCTCACGAAGATTATTTTCTAATCCGTCTATGAAAAAGATGACCCATATGTATGTGTACCCGTCTCTCTCTTTGTATATTGTACGTCTCAACATCAGTTCTATACAATCTCGCGCTGAAGAAAATGGAAATATGCCAAAATCTTTCTCGAGGTTAGTCTTTTTCTGAAGAGCATGATTTGTCTGTTTATTTTGTAAGTTGTTTTGCTCTTTTATACTGTTAACGTGTTGATTTGTATTCATTGGCTCTTCCACACGATTTTGATTCTCGTCTTGCCACTTTGTAGACCACATGTTTGAATGTTTGGCATATGACATATCAGAGCATGCCTACAAGGTTTAACTTTCAAATGAAGAAATAAATGGTCTGTTTCAAATAAAGGGAAGCAGCTCACCTGCTGTGAGTGTGTATTGTCAGATTTGATTACTAGGATTTGTTGGTTTCGTACATGAGTTTTCCCAATGTGCAGGAAAGTCTCAACCATTAATCTCATATTATGCATTAAATGTCGAGTGTGAGTTCATTTGCTCTTTTAATGACAGATTACCAAATCAGTTGTGTGTATGTGTCTATGCATGTATGCATTGCATTCGTCATCAAGCTATTCTGAACGTGAGATCGGGTTTACATCATTTTATTTATCCTCAAAAGTCTTCCAAGCACAGAACTGATTGTTTTGTAAAACTTTTGTTTTAGCCTTTTGTCACTTTCTCCCAGCATTATTTCCAAACATTGCACTGAGGGCTGAATGGATGCAGGCGTTTGATTTAACTGGTGATGTGCGTTTGTAAGATGGCAGTTGGATGCCATGTAGAAGTTATGTGATTGTTTCTCCTGATTGGCAGAAACGGGGTTAAATACGTCTTTGAATTGTGTAGTTCCGCAGGTGATAGTATAGAAAGCCCATAGCTAGCAAAAATGCAAGGTATATTGCAAGAAAAGCGGTACATGCTTTAGACAGCTCTGCAAATGATGACACAAATCCAGTTTGGTTTTTTTGAGATCCATCCATAATATTCATACACACACACTGCAGTTGAAAATGAGCTGACTACATAATGCCATGCCATTTTTCATGCAACATACAGGGTTGAAATTAAATGTCAAAGTGTGTGTGTTGAACGGAAACGTAATGGTTTCAGGTATTATATTTGTGCCTCATTGTCCCAAAGTCTGTCAGCTGTAGTCCTCCTTAACACGTCGTCTTTAAAAGTAAAAAAAAGTCTTAATAATGTTAGAAGCAATGGTCCTCTATCTGTAAAGAAAAATGTAAACCAGTCATTGAGAGGGAGGAGATGATGTTCATGTACATTTTTTTTCAATCAACAAGTCGTTTTCTCTCTGCAAGCTCATGATTGTTCCTTTATCTGAACAGAGCGTCATGCAAATGCTTTTGTAATGTCCCTGCTTTTAAATATACAATTGTCAGCTCTTATTTCTCTATACACTCTCAAAGCATTGTATACAGTATATATCGAAAGAGCTTTCTGTGTCTGGGTCTGAATTTCTCTTCCTTTGATGCCCTTGGTTTTGTCTCCAAGTCTAATTTTTGGTACGAAAAATCTTATTTTTATGCAATAGAATAACTTATACAGACAGAGGGTATGCAGTAAAAGTATCCAAGTTGATGGTGAACGGAAAAAAAATGTATACACTTGCAAGTAAAAATTTATGCAACTTTTCCTTTGCACTAAATTACTGCCCCATTGCACAGTGCTATTGTGAGCAGAGGATTGGTGCTTGAGGGTCTGGGACAAGTTGCTGCGTTTTGTGATCAGCTAGCAGTACTATAAAACAATGCATTCATTCAGCTAATTGTTTGAAGAAATCATGCAGAGAAAATTGTGCATGAAAAGCCCCGGCTCACACTCTCATTCATACATCTGCATACACACATTTATACCTGCTGCTTCCATCACATACAAGTTAATGGACATGAAACAATTTGCTGTAACTGGAAGCATTTGGAAACATTTATAAAATGTTATTAAATCCGCAATGCATTCATTCAGCTAATTGTTTGAAGAAATCATGCAGAGAAAACACACATTTATACCTGCTGCTTCCATCACATACAAGTTAATGGACATGAAACAATTTGTTGTAACTGGAAGCATTTGGAAACATTTATAAAATGTTATTAAATCCATGATGGATCTGATCCATTGAATCAACAGAAGGCACAACCCCAACAGTAAATACATATTGTTTTATGGTTTAATAGCCTTGTCTACTTCAGCTACTGCTCTAATGTTTTTCGAGGTTCTTGTGATATCTACTGTATAGTCTTAAAAGTTGTTCAGTTACTTTTATATATACAGTATCACACGTTAAGCGGGATTTATGGCAGATTTATCTGCTTTAAATGTTTGGGTATGACTGAAACTCACTCCCCGTGTCACGTCTATAGTGTCAGACCCTTAAGCACCACTGGTTTTAGCTCAGCAGCTCGATGACCTGTACAAACTGTAATTGCTTCTGTACAAACAAAAATGCTCTTTTTTTTCTACTGTGAAATAAGAACATTTTTAATACCAGTTTTGAATATCCGTGGGGCTATTTCTCCAAAGCTCAAAGGAAAGGAATCGAAAGGAAACTGGGCAATTCAGGTTGCATGAATAACATTGTCCCTGTAATGGTACTGCTGTGCATGATGAAACCACTCTCATTCTCACTCACAGCCACTGTTCAAGGGTGACACTAATACACATGGAAACAGTGAATGAATGAATGCTGTATAATTCAGATCCTGACTGACTCTGTACAGTTAATTCCTTGATAAATACAGCTTGTGATATGTCAAATGTCTCCTTTTTCATTTGTTCTGTAATTAGCACCTTCGTATCCTAACTACATGGAGGCTACTATGTGTGTAAATTATCTTTAATTTGTTAAACCATGTGTAACTGTAAATCTGTTCTAGAAAACAGAACATGCGTGACGAGTTTTATGTCATATTTTTTCACATATTAGCACTCTGCACCAACATTGACTGCCTCGTATGTTAGTGTGATTTTTCTAGAAACATAAAGATCGACATTTCAATGACTGCCAGACTTCCAACTCAAAGTACATCGTGATAATATAATAAAGGTAAATAATTGAAGATATACTCCAAAAATATTTTCACCTAATACGGTTTACCTTAGCAGTTATTTTAAGACATAAACAAGAATTAAAAATTCTTACATTTAAGACACAATATTCCTAGCTACATTGTCTATTTTTGCTCTGACAAAGATTCTAGCTACGACCAGAATCAACCGCAGTGTCCCCAAACAGCACAGGAGGGACTGGCTTTGATCCTGAATGAATCAGTGTTCTGAATGAATCGGTTGACTAATGATTCGATTTCTGTCTCTCATTTAGAATATTATGTTATATCATATCATATCCTTCTGGGACCCAGGCATAGACTTTTGTCCTCTGTAGAGGACATTCTATTTGAGTGAATTTCTCTGAGAGCACAAATGCCACAGTTTTAGTCTGGATGTCCTGTTCAGAGCACATTCAGGGCTTTTCAGAGATATCAAATATTTGGAGGTTTGATCATAAACACTCACTCTCCTTAGTCTTTAAATATGACTGATATTGAGAGAATGATCAAATTGAGCACTCTTGGGGAAATATGATCATGTTTTGTAATTATCATTTAAATCTGGCTGATTTTGAAAATTGTCATAAAGAAACATCTCAGAAAAATGTTATGGGGTTTCAAATCGGAATATGGCTTTTTGTTACAGTGCCTAATTTTCATGCATGTCTTCTGTAGAGGACTCCAGGACAAACATCATGTTAATCAGACGTTTTGGGGAAACACAGCAAGTCAATAGAGAAAGAAATCATAGAGCAATATTCCTATGAAATATGAGATATTCTTATGAAAATGTTGCCAAGTTTTTACTCCCATTATTACACTTCTTTTTTCATTATGGTTTGCCCCAAGAACACATTCATATGCAAATTAGATGCAATTAATTGATACATTGTATAGAAGGGGAATACCAGTTTATGGACATTTTACGCACGTATTGCATAAAGTAAAGTAAAATAGTATATCAAATCATTCTGTTATATCTTTCATAACATAGTTGAGAATCACCTTTGTACAAAGTTTGGCTAAAAATAGCCTGAAACCTAAAAAGTGATTGGTTAATGAAAAAAATAAAACATTGTTTTTGCCTATACATGCCTTTTCATATCTATTTTTATTTATTTTTTGAATAACTTAGTCCTGGCACAAAAAGGACATAGCATAAAATATATATATATTTTTAAATGTTTTTCTCCATTTGTTTCTTATGCTACAACCAATGTGATGACATAAAAAAAACTTTTTTTTTTTTTAAACTATTTTTTTCTGGTTCTCAGGAGGATGTTTTATTATTATCCTAAAGTTTGAAGACGGTCTGACTGCAGAGCGGCACTCTTGTAGTTTTATTAGCGGTTGTTGCAATAAGTGACCGCTAGGTGGCAGGACTTAAAAGCGGAAGTGTGTCATATGAGCGGATGTGTGCGTGTTGTTACTGAGCAGTGATGATGCTGATGTAGAAAGGAGGGAGAGCTGTCATATCAGCAGCATATGGAGTATGATTCATCACTATAAAGTGTTTAAAACAGAAATGGGGCACTCAGACGCGTCCGGCGCGGTCTTCAGCTGATGATACGGAGAAAAGGCGCGTTCGAAGAGCAAACCAGCTGCTGAATCAGGGTTAGTCCTCATATTTCAAAATAAAATGCCCTATCTTACTTCGAGAAAGACTTCAGATGTATTTCCTACTCTTAGTCGTGTTTGGTCATCCCTTTGAGGGGAAAGTACTTTTCATCTACGCTGAAACTGATAACAATGGTTAGTTTGTTGCATTTGCTATGTGCCTTAATGTTTATTTTGTTTTTATACTTTAAAAAAAATCATAGAAATGAACAAAACTAAAAAGTCATGGAAATGTCTGCTTTTGCTGTAAGTTAGTTATGGTCAGATCTAGGCTGTTTTTGGCTCCAGGCACTTTTAACCAAGGCATAAATTATTTTTATTTATGAATTTGTCTAATACATTTAGCAAAAGTCAGAGATTCAAGGTTTAAAAATAAAATGATCATATTTTTTAAGAGAAGTCAAAGTTGCTTTGGGGGTCAGTTTGACCCCAGACATCACAGACATCATCACAGACATCATCACAGACATCATCGACATCATCACAGACGTCATCACAGACATCACAGACGTCATCACAGACATCATCGACATCATCACAGACGTCATCACAGACATCATCACAGACATCACAGACATCATCACAGACGTCATCACAGACATCATCACAGACATCACAGACATCATCACAGACATCATCGACATCATCACAGACGTCATCACAGACGTCATCACAGACATCACAGATATAATAACAGACATAACAGATATCACAGACGTAATCACAGACATCATCACAGACATCACAGATATAATAACAGACATAACAGACATCATCACAGACGTCATCACAGACATCATCACAGACATCACAGACATCATCACAGACATCATCGACATCATCACAGACGTCATCACAGACGTCATCACAGACATCACAGACATAATCACAGACATAACAGATATCACGGACGTCATCACAGACGTCATCACAGACGTCATCACAGACATCATCACAGACATCACAGACGTCATCACAGACATCATCACAGACATCATCACAGTCATCATCATCACAGACATCATCACAGACATCATCGACATCATCACAGACGTCATCACAGACGTCATCACAGACATCACAGATATAATCACAGACATAACAGATATCACAGACGTAATCACAGACATCATCACAGACATCACAGATATAATAACAGACATAACAGATATCACAGACGTCATCACAGACATCACAGACGACATCACAGACATCATCACAGACGTCATCACAGACATCATCACAGACGTCATCACAGACATCACAGACGTCATCACCGACATCACAGACATCATCACAGACATAACAGATATCACAGACGTCATCACAGACGTCACAGACGACATCACAGACATAATCACAGCCGTCAT
>NW_015505498.1:882618-883730 GCF_001515645.1 Sinocyclocheilus grahami
CATCACAGACATCATCACAGACATCATCACAGACGTCATCACAGACATCACAGACATCATCACAGACATCATCACAGACGTCATCACAGACATCACAGACATAACAGATATCATCACAGACATCACAGACGTCATCACAGACATCACAGGAGGGTTAAATGCATTTTTTTAAGTCTTCATTTTAAAAGCTACTGCAGTCATGGTTCACATATGGCTGGACAGTGGCCTGGTCAGAGGTGGGGGAAGCTGGAGGTCTGTCTGCTTTCACATGAGGTTTACAGCTGAACATATTGAGGACATTTAAGTGAACACTGAGCATCTCCACAGCGAACAATAGAGCAATTTAGAAGGAAGAAGGGGGATGAAAACATTGATTGTTTTCCGCTCTAGTGCCCCTCTCTAGTGAGCTGTCACATTTCTGCCTGTCATCATGTTGAAATGCTGTGGGTCAGCGTGGCGCTCTTTACTGCTCGTGTGCATCTACTGACCCATCACTAAAGCAGTGCTCTTGCTGGAGGTCTATTGAGAGCATCTGTGACATACTGTACTAATGATTACCACAGAAAGAAGAACGTGTTTCTCAAGTTATAAACCGTGTTTATGTCAACAATGAAGTGGAGTATAAACAATTCTGTCATTAAAAGTTGATATAAAATGGCCTTACGTGGAATTTTAATGCTCAGTTTTTTTTTGTTTGAATGTTGATTATTATATCTGAAATAAATAGCAATTAGATTAGGACTCTGGTGTTAAATTTAACTTTTAATATTATAGTAATGTACCAACTGACAGGGTTCCCTGTATGGTTTACAACTTAAGTTGATAAATGAACTTACTGTACCTGATATATATATATATATATACTAATGCTGTCAAATGATTAATCTCGATTAATCGCATCCAAAATAAAAGTTTTTTGTTTACATAATATATGTGTGTGTACGGTGTATATTTATGTATGTATAAATACAAACCCATGAATGTGTATATATTTAAGAAAAATGTTACGTTTATATATTTTTATATAAGAATATAAATGTATATACATGCAAATATTTTCAAAATATATATACTGTATGTGTGTGTATTTATATATACATAATAAATATACA
>NW_015505498.1:883744-886400 GCF_001515645.1 Sinocyclocheilus grahami
ATACAAACAAATCATTATCAAATCGAAACGGAAACGATTGAAGCTTGTTCGTTTAGAATCAAATCAATTTGTGACGTCTGTGTCTATACCCATAATCCTTAGTATAAAACACATTCCTATATAAAGTAATGGAGTATATTTAATATTTGTATTGATAAAAATGTTACATTTGTTATCATTATAAATACTTAAAGGGGTCATATGATGTTGCTAACAAGAACATTATTTTGTGTATTTGGAAAAGAAGAGGGGATGACACACAGTGGTAAACATGGCCTTGTCCTTTTTTGAGATGTGTTGATGCCATGAAATTTAAAATCAACTCATTTTCTCCTTAAAATGATACATTTTCTCAGTTTAAACATTTGATATGTCATCTATGTTGTATTCTGAATAAAATATTAAAATTTGAAACTTCCACATCATTGCATTCTGTTTTTATTCACAATTTGTACAGTGTCCCAACTTTTTTGGAATCGGGTTTGTATATCAATGATACTGAACCAACGCTAACAACATGTGATTTTGTCCCCAGATAGACTTTGTCGCCCATGACGACATCCCATACATCTCAGCAGGAAGTGATGATGTTTACAAACATATAAAGGAGGCAGGTAGGTATTAGCAATTTGCAAATACAGTTAAATAGCAGTCAGTAAATTAGTTTTTATTATAATATATGCTCTTCAAATTCTCCTTTTCAGGTATGTTCGCACCAACTCAGAGAACCGAGGGCATCTCCACATCCGACGTAATCACACGAATCGTACGTGACTATGATGTTTATGTGCGCCGCAACCTGCAGAGAGGCTACACTGCCAAAGAGCTGAACGTCAGCTTCATCAACGTGAGTGCGCTTGACTACACCTTCCATCTCTTAATAAAGCAATTGAAAGGAAATATTGCACTCGTTTATTTAAGTATTGGATTTTACGCTCTACTGCCCTCTTTCTGCCAGGAGAAGAAGTACCACCTGCAGGAGCACGTGGATAAGGTGAAGCAGAAGGTCCGAGATGTGGAGGAAAAGAGTAAAGAGTTTGTGCAGAAGGTGGAGGAGAAGGGCATCGACCTCATTCAGAAATGGGAGGAGAAATCACGGGAGTTCATCGGGAACTTCCTGCAGATGTTCGGACCGGACGGGGCATTGGTGAGTCTAGCTGCAGCTCTTCCATACATCCTGAGCATTGATGTTTTAATACATAAATGAATAGTTCACCCAGAAATTAAAGTTCTGTCGTCATTTACTCAACCCTAATATCATTTCTCTTTCTGTGGAAGACAATAGATGTTTTGCATAATGTGCAATCTGCGCTTTTTCGTATGAAAAAGTAGGTGGTGATGTACTATTTACTGGACCAAAAAAGGTTCATGACACTCATGCGCTGTATTTTAAGCTTTCTTAGCTGAAGATGGTGGAAATTTGAGTTGTTATCCACTGATAAACCACAAGAACTAATTCCATTTGGCATTGTTGATGTCAAATCTGGAGCAGTGTATATTCGAATGATTTCTGAAGGCTCATGTGACACTGAAGACTGGAGTAATGATGCTGAAAATTCAGCTTTGATCACAGGAATAAATTACATTTTAAAACATATTCAAATGGAAAATAGTTCTTTTAATTTGTAATAATATTTCACAGTATTACAGTTTTTACTGTGTTTTCGATGAAAGAAATGCAGCCTTAGTGAGCATAAGAACCATTAAAAAAATAAAAATCTTAGTTATTATAAACTTTTGATTTAGTGCACGCTAATTGATTTTTATCATTATGATAAATAGGAAAATTTTCAGTGAATAGGAGTACATTTTCATTTCAGCTATTTTTTTAAAGGGGTCATATGACATAAGAACAAGGTTCAAAAAACATTTTCCACATACTGTACATTATTGTTTTTACAAAGCTCATTTGTCTGAAAAGCGCGGTGTGCTCTGATTGGCCAGCTATCCAGTGCGTTATGATTGGCCGAATACCTCAAGCGTGTGACGGAAATGTTACGAGGTTCAGGAAACTTTCCTCCGTAAAATGCGTTGCTCACATCTGAATATTTGGGTTGGACTGTTCTGGAGCAGTGTTGTAAATAAAACGTAACCACTGATTTCTAGTCGTGTCCTCTTTTGTGTCTGCAAAAGTAGTTTGGCTTTTGCAACGAAACACACATCGTCTTCACGACATGGCGGCGGCGGCTATGACATAAGAACAAGGTTCAAAAAACATTTTCCACATACTGTACATTATTGTTTTTACAAAGCTCATTTGTCTGAAAAGCGCGGTGTGCTCTGATTGGCCAGCTATCCAGTGCGTTATGATTGGCCGAATACCTCAAGCGTGTGACGGAAATGTTACGAGGTTCAGGAAACTTTCCTCCGTAAAATGCGTTGCTCACATCTGAATATTTGGGTTGGACTGTTCTGGAGCAGTGTTGTAAATAAAACGTAACCACTGATTTCTAGTCGTGTCCTCTTTTGTGTCTGCAAAAGTAGTTTGGCTTTTGCAATGAAACACACATCGTCTTCACGACATGGCGGCGGCGGCAACAACAATACTTCAGCGAGAATAAAAGTTACGCCTTCTTTCTTTGCGTGAACATTTGAGCGGCGTTATGCAAATCTTCCCACATAGTGATGTAGGTATGTGGGGGCGTGTTAGAACAAG
>NW_015505498.1:886755-905087 GCF_001515645.1 Sinocyclocheilus grahami
AAGGTTCAAAAAACATTTTCCACATACTGTACATTATTGTTTTTACAAAGCTCATTTGTCTGAAAAGCGCGGTGTGCTCTGATTGGCCAGCTATCCAGTGCGTTATGATTGGCCGAATACCTCAAGCGTGTGACGGAAATGTTACGAGGTTCAGGAAACTTTCCTCCGTAAAATGCGTTGCTCACATCTGAATATTTGGGTTGGACTGTTCTGGAGCAGTGTTGTAAATAAAACGTAACCACTGATTTCTAGTCGTGTCCTCTTTTGTGTCTGCAAAAGTAGTTTGGCTTTTGCAACGAAACACACATCGTCTTCACGACATGGCGGCGGCGGCGGCAACAACAATACTACAGCGAGAATAAAAGTTACGCCTTCTTTCTTTGCGTGAACATTTGAGCGGCGTTATGCAAATCTTCCCACATAGTGATGTAGGTATGTGGGGGCGTGTTAGAACAAGCCGTTTTAGGTAGGCGTGGTTGACTCTTAACTTTTATAAAGATTATCTCTTTGGATTTGAGACTTTAATCTTTGCGACTTTAGGGATCTTCTGTATGCACAAACAGCTTTTAACACTCAAAAGACAAAGGAAAACATGAAATCGCATCATATGACCCCTTTAAAATACATGCTTGTCTCCAGATGAATTCACTAATATCTCTAATAATCACTAATATATATATGTATTATGTGTCTAACAGAAGCACATGTTGAAAGAGGGAAAAGGACGGATGTTACAGGCCATCAGTCCCAGACAGAGCCCCAGCAGCAGTCCCGTCCGCGAGGAGCGCTCGCCGTCCCCCACCTTCCGTCTTCCCTTCTTCACCTCCTCACCATTCTTTTCTCTTCCTCCTCCTCATCACAGCAGCGCACACTGCACAGGCAAAGATGAGGACGAGTAGCTCGACATCCGTTCTAGCAACCAAGCTCACAACCAGCTCTTCATGTTGTCTACGCTTTCTTTAAGCCATTTTGAGTTGCCAAGAATATAAATGAAGGATGGACTAGCTCAAGATTTATTTGAATATGAAAAATGTTGAAATGCACAATAGTGACCAAATTATTCCACCCGTACTTTCTAAAGGTTTTGATCCCACGTCTCCCTCTCGCTTCAGAGAGATTTGCCACACACCACTAAACCAAAAAGCTCATATTGTTGTTCTTTTCCTTGGATCGTAATCGGCCTGGAACTTGCATAATTATGCATTTTTAGCGCTTCTCATTTTTTTGTTTCACAACACCGCGTCTGCTTGCACGTAATCTCATTCTCAATTGTGCATAAAACTCACCCTCACCTGCCTTCATTGTCCAGATCTTTTCATACTTGAACAGGGGCCCAAATTTGAGACTAATTCCAAGATGGGGGAGGGCTCCCGGGACAGAAATCGTCTTTGTATAGTTCTAGAATGTTTCTTCTCATTTTATGCTGGTTACTGTATTTCATCTCAGCTTATGTTTTTACTTTCAATCATTCTTTTTGAACATTCGTGTGTCTTTCTGACCTTTTTATGTTTCTGCTAAAGTTCATTAGGTGTTTTTCCTCATATGGACTCTCTCTCTCTCAGACTCTGATGTGAAGTAATAATTTCGGGGCCTGGCAGTGACGGCGTCTGGCACCCACATTTAAACCCTGTGCTAGTCTGTGGCACGGGTCCCAGTCTTTTTGGAAAGGCTTTGCTTTGCTTGAATGTTTACATTACCCAAGCCTGCTGAGGGACAGTGTTAACACGAAAGACTACCAGGACCTGTTGGTTTACATGTTCACATTGGACAAGAAGATGATCTTAGAATTATGTGTTTGCCAGCGGACCAAAAGACAACTTTGACATTCTTGTGGTCAGGAACATTGATTTGATTTGTTTTAGATCTTTGAGAATCAAAAGGACTGTGAAAGCTCTTGAAAGAAATTTTTTTTTTTGTATTGTCTCGTGGCTTGTTACTTATTCATGGGGATCAAAAAGCACTATGTACTACAGCACCTTTAATGTCCAATAACATAAGATTTTAGAAAAAATAAGATTTTTCAGGTTACATTTCCACTTTCCAAATTCTATTACTAGTTCTAGCATCTGCATTCTTAAAAATAAAGGTTCCAAAAGGGGTTTCACAGTGATGTCATAAAGAACCACTTTTGGTTCCCAACGGCTTTCAGTGATAATTTCTTAAAATAACAATTTTTTCTTAGTGTGAAGAACAGTTGAATAATCTAAAGAACCTTTTTCCACCGTGAAGAACCTATTGTTTAATGGAAAGGTTCATTGGATGTTAAAGGTTCTTCATGGAACCGTAGATGCCAATAAAGGACCTTTATTTTTAGGAGTGTAGATCATTTAGTAGCCCTGTGTGTCCTAAAGGACCAGCACATGTAAACAAGACCATATTTCCCACCATAATTGACAAAATGTCATGATACATGTAAGAACTCTAAGAGTAAGAAACGGATTCAATGACAGAGAAAGGAAAAGTGTCATAAACTCATTTTCATGTCTGAGTCACAGATCCACACCTGCCTCTAAGTGGTTCTCAACTTGGGGACTTCAATCCATTTGAGTCCGTCAGTAAACTTCAACAAGGGCTTAATTTTGTCTAAACTAATTTAAACTAAAACAGTTTTACAGTTAAAAAGCTTAAGGCCCATTCACACCAAGAATGATAACTATATTAGTTCAGACGTTCTAACGTTCTGTTTATAAGCGCGTCTGCCACTTTAAATGATTGAGCCGTGAGTGGTTGGATTCAGACTGGCTGTCAATGTTTTTTAATCATTCATCAGCTGGGGGAAAAAAATCTGAAAATTATTCCAATGATATTGTTCCTGTGTATAAAGTTATAAATTGTCATATCCAACTTTATCCACAAAAATACTCACAGCAAATCTCAACTGCTTGATATTTTTTTACGTATCAACTGCTTGATATTTTTATTTCATCGCAAAATGTCACTATATTATCTCCTAGCTGTAATCTGCTAAATGCAACTATAAGGCCTGAAGATATTAAGATGGCATAAACATTAAAGGGATAGTTCTCACATACTCACCCCTTAATGTCATTCCAAACATGTACCTTCGTTCGTCTTCGAAACACAAATTAAGATATTTTTGATGAAATCCATGAGATTTCTGACCCTGCATAGACGGCAACAGAACTACCACGTTTAAGAAAGGTAGTAGGACATCATTAAAATAGTCCATGTGACATCAGGGGTTCAACCGGGATGTAATGAAGCTACGAGAATACTTTTTTGTGTGTGTGCAAAGAAAACAAAAATAACATTATTCAACTATTTCTACTCTTCCATGTCAGTCTCCGCCACACGTTCACGAGAGTACCACGACACATGTGTTTCAGTTTCAGTTGTGTTGCTGTCTATGCAGGGTCAGAAAGCTCTTCATCAAAAATATCTTAATTTGTGTTCCGAAGTTGAGCGAAGGTCTGAACGGGTTTAGAACGACATGAGGGTGAGTAATGACAGGATTTTCATTTTTGGGTGAACTATCCCTTTAACATCACAATTTCTGTAAAGCTATTTAGCATTTTTAAAAAGCACTAAACAAACAAACTTGCTTGAATTTTTACTTCTGTTGTAATTGTTATAGTTGTGGGGTGGACTTCCCTATTCTCAAACTATTAGAATGATTATTAACACTTTATAGTTATTGTTATAGTCCATGGTGTGAACGGCCCTTTAAAACACTAAAATCAAGGCTACCGAAAAACGGTGGAATTCACATGCACCGCTGAGTATGAAACTGTACCTTTGCAAACAAAATTAAGAAATAAATGTTATGCCTCAGAAGTGGCAAAAAAAAAAAGCACCTTAGTTGTCTTTGTAGCAGACGTACAAAATGTCAGCAACTGCTCACCGTCCTTATACCAGCTGATGAAAGATGAAACAAAGCAGCTGAGATTAACTGGACAGAAACGAAGCTTCAAAAATGATGCATTCCATAACTGCACGTGTGTTTTTTTTGTTGAGTATCATATTTGATATATCAGGCTTTTATGGCTCATATAGTATGGAGCTCATACTCAAGGAGGAAAAAACACCTCAGTTTTATTCAGAGACCAAAAATTAAGCTTTAGCGTTAGTTCTGGCAGGTCACGTGAGTCAAGCTTGCATCAGCTGATTCTCAGCTGATCACATCTACCTATAGGGATACGACACCTATCGCGGCATTCCTATATAAGCTGTATTCAGTATTATTCAGCAGCTTTTCAGCTTGCTTCAGAGGAAATTACCCTCCTCCATCCCCAGCTCCACCTTTCGCCACAGTCAGGACTTAGCTTTCTGATATTCCTTGCTAATCAGACTCCTTTATCTTGAATAAAGTGTTACACTTAAATATCATTGAGTACATTAATGATATCTGCCTTGTTCTGTTCTGTTAACCCTGGGGGGGGTTATTTTTGCTGTTCTCCCTGCTCATTCATGACAGGCTGCATGGATGGGCAGGGAGGTTTTTTGCCCAGAACAGAACCATACCGCCAAACCAAACTTTATGCTAAGTATCTATCATTTTGACGATAGTGGTCCTGACAGAACTGAGCAAAAATATGCAATTTGGTGCAGATGCTGATATTTATATAGTCAAAAAGAAAGATTAAATTCTGATAGCTTGTAATGTAAATCAATGACATCTTTATAACAGTATAGCAGACTATTTAAATAAAATGATACAAATATCAGTTGTCACTCTATATCTCTCAGTAAGATGATATTTTAAATGCTTAGTTTTATGATCGAAGCTCTGTAGTTTTTATTATGGGCAAATCATATAATGCGATGCAATACAATAATGATTGAGAGATGTACAAATAAACATTCCTCAAAAGCCTGATGATCATATTTGATACTTACAGTTTAACATGATTTTTCAAAAAAGATTATGTATGGATAAACAAGTAAATCTAAGTTACTTCAGTCCAGTAAGTGTTCATCTTGAAATATTACTAGTAATATAAAAGTTATTCTTATGTTTACTTTATAAAATTCATTTGATAAAGATTTTATTTTATAAGATTTTACAACAAAAAGCCACGTGAAACACAACCTGAAGATGGACGTTTTTACAATTATAAACTATCAATCAGATCACAGAAAAGTATGTAAATTCAAAGTTTTGATCATGTTAATAATTTAGAGGCCTTAGACATGTGTGTATCAAAATATAATACAGTAGGCTTTATAGGGTTAAGGACGCTCTACCTGACTTTTGGAGGCACTCTGGTATTTTTTGTCCCGCAGCGGAAGCCCACAACTTTTCCACGAGGCACAATTTTGATCTTCACATTCTCTGGAGGAGGTGTCGGTGTAGACACTGCATCCAGAGGCTCTGAGGAGCAAACATGCATGTTAAAGAGTCAGCTGTACAAGTGTGTGAGTCTATAATATCACTACTATTTAAAGTAATGGGCGATGTCCGTCCACATGCACAATGAAGAATACTGTGTGACAGCGAAAGGCTTTTGGAGGGGAAGACAGCGCTGCAGGAGATGTTGGAGGAGGATGTTTTCAGTGTCTCACCGTAGCACAGGTCGCAGCGCTGTGGGCAGTTTTTCTTCATGAAGCTCCGCCTCCTCTCACAGAAACCCAAGCGGGCCCAAGGATCACACACTCGCTTCTTGTCCATGCATCCTGAAGCAAACACACACAGATGATAGAAGATAGTTATTTTTGCACTTTTTTTTAAGGTTCATACAATAGAAAAACAACCTATCTATTTTCTAAATGCATGTTATAGATCTTATTGTTAACGATTCATCCGTGCATGTTTCATTTTTGATCTCATAATGTTCAATCAAAATCTTCGGGTGAAAACGCCAGACTTCTGCAGGTCTTCTCCAATCATTTTGGTCACTCCGCCTCCACTTTTAAATGCCACTCCCACACCTCAACATCCAATCAACAACTGACTCTTAGAACCAAGCCCCGCCCTACAGTTTATGAATGTCACAATATGGAATAAAAGATCTGTCACTACTTCTGTTTCATTGTGACTTTAAACACCTGTATTTTGTTTACCATAAAGGCGCTGGATGCCCCGGATATCATCTTGAGCGATGTTCCTCTGACCCGTGTATGTTGCATTAGGGTGCATTAACGCATTAGGGTCCTGTGAATGCCAGAGGCCTAAAGCGTGACCGATTTCATGAGCAGCGACCTGAACCAGGTCATTCAGCCACACACCTGTGCAGAGACAACAACACACCATCAAATCAAAGAGGAAAGGGAAAGAAGAATAGATGGAGGATTGTGAGATTTCTTTGAGATCTCATGTTCCTTCTATGGGATTTTTGAGTTTAAACGTTTAACATTCAAAGTGAACTAGTGATGAGCACTCATCTCAAAACTGCTTCTTGAAGCGTCACAACATTTACAAGTCTTTTGTTTCGAATCAGTGGTTCAGAGCTTGTCTCAAACTCCCCAAGTCACATGATTTCAGCAAACAAAGCTTCATTATGCCATATTGTTTAAAAAAAAACTGTATGAAAATTTTTATGTGTGTATAATAAAATAAAAAAAGAAAGAATGATACTTAATTTTAGTAACACTTTATTTTAAAGGGGTCATATGATGCGATTAAAAATCTTTGGAGTGTTACAAGCTCTGTAAAGTTCTGTAAAGTTGCAAAGACTAATGTCTCAAACTCAAAGAGATATTCTTTATAAAAGTTAAGAGTCAACCACGCCTACCTAAAACGGCTCATTCTAACACGCCCCCACATGCCTACGTCACTATGTGGGAAGATTTGCATAACGCCGCCCAAATGTTCACGCAAAGAAAGAAGGCGTAACTTTTATTCTCGCTGTAGTATTGTTGTTGCCGCCGCCATGTCGTGGAGACGCTGTGTGTTTCGTTGTGAAAGCGAAACTACTTTGTTTGGCCTTCCAAAAGAGGACGATATCCGCTTCGTCATGCCTGGAGGTGATCCGCGCTGGTCGCTGAGGAAATACATCAACTTCATGCTGTGGATCGCCGGAATGGCTTTCACCGTGGACGAAGCGGAATCCAGCCCGGGGTCGTCACATGTGGTTGCCGGAAGGCCGCCGGCCTCTGCTCACTCTAGCCCGCCGTGTGTGACGCTGTGTTTCATTGTGAAAACTGTGCTGTGGAACTGTGGTAGCTAGATGTAAACAAACTTCTAGAACAAACAGATTATTTTGTTATACAAGTATGTAATTTGCACTACCCCCTGTATAGGTTCTGTGCACAGGTGCAGTCTTGACAGAAAGGGGCTGCCATTGTTGTTTCGCGGGCTATGAGATGCAAGAGCGCGGAACTGGGAGTACATCGAACTAGTACGAGTTCACGGGTGGGAAGTCACGGGTTTGACTGCCGTTCCAGTGCACTTTCACGGGTAGAAGGTTGGAAAAACACGGGTTACGGGTTGCCTGGAATGCGGTATTACAACACTGACGATTCAAACGTGATTTTGAGCAGTGTAGAGTAGCGCTTGTTGTTTGTAATTTCTCCGATCACAAATGCAGACATGGTTTTATGTATACGCAGCGCGATGCAACGCAACGCGTAAAAAGACAGTATAAGTCAGTATAATCAGTAATTATGTCCCCACTGGATGCAACGAATGCCTCGTTTATAATGGGTTTTCATGTTTTTGTCTCGTCGCTCCGGCCGGGACACGGTATCACAATATGGTAAGGGGCGTAACATTTCCGTCACACGCTTGAGGTATTCGGCCAATCACAACGCACTGGATAGCTGGCCAATCAGAGCACACCTCGCTTTTCAGACTGATGAGCTTTGTAAAAATCGACGCGTTTCAGAAAGGCGGGGCATAGAGGAGAAACAATAATGTACAGTATGTGGAAAATAATGTGTTTCTTGAACGTTAAACCGCATAAACACATTTCATTACACCAAATAATGTTCTTTTTAGTAACATCATATGACCCCTTTAAGGACAAATTCTCACTATCAACTAGTATGCATATTTCTAGCATTTTAGCTGTTTATTAGTACTTATTAAACACATATTAATGCCTTATTCTGCATGACCATAATTTAGATCCCTTAATCATACCCCTAAACTTAACTACCTTACTAACTATTAACAAGCAGCAAATTCATTAGTGAGAACTGGACCTTAAAATAAAGTGTGACCTTAATCTTTGCCAAGCCCACATAAAACAAGCACAACATTAATGCAAGAACACAAATTTGACAAAACCTTCATATTTAATGGTTTCATTTATTTGTAGATTACATTTAATAGATTACACTTCAATTAGAACATCTGCAGTTAGTTGGTAAAAGTGTCATTATATGTGTTTGGACTGAGTTGTCAGAGTTGTTTTGACCAGCCTGTGGCATTTTGAGCACTTCAAAACAGTGAATTATTTTGAGAAGCAATTGGCTCAGTTGATTAAGTTAACAAAAGTTTCTTATCACTAAAGAGAACTCACTAAAAAAAGGCATCAGTGGGTCTGTCTCAATTGATCACCTGTCTACTTACATGACGTATTTCCTGTATTGTGCTCACAAAATACATCTATTCATCTCTACAGTGTACAACACTTCACTCTAGCGCCACCATCAGTTCAAATTTTTAGCAAATCAATTTTGAACCAAAACAAAAGATCTAGAAACTAAAATCACCCGGTGCTTTCGATTTCCATTTGACTAGAAATAGATTTTCCACAAATCACAAATTTTGTCTGAAACATGCTTTTTGAATAGAATTCAAACTTAGGTGCCAAAAGTGAGGAATTGGAAATTAGTTAAACAGCGACACTTTTGCATATTTACACTCATTTTTTTTTATCATTCCCACAATGCACTGACAATACCACTGAAATCTGGTTAAAGCACCACAAGTCTGTCAAAAGTTCCAAGTTTTGAATATTGGAATCAATGAGCAGATATGTTATACTTGTATTCTGACAAGCACATCCACCCCAGACAGCAACATAGTGTTCTGGCCCGTGTGGAATAGACGCGGACCAGATGTGGGCCGGATCTGGGTCAACACTATGTTGCTGTCTGGGATTTTAATAAATAAATGTATCAGAGCAGTACCTTGTTTCCAGCTGAAGCGGGATTTGCCCAGAATCCAGAATTCGTGGTTGTCAAAGTGAATCTCTCCACGTGGGGGAAGGAAGGCGTGGGCCAGCTCACCGTTCAGTCCATCAAAACATGGGTGCAATGGAGACCACCAACAATCTGTGTGATTGTACGTGTAGAAGCCTGTCTCAGGAAAAGTTACAGAGTTTCATACAAAAATAGCAGATTAATTAGCTGCATAAAGTACTCCGTCAGCACTGCCAAAGTGCACATGCCTGATGCTTTGGCGCTTTTCCCGCACATTTATTTACCTATAGTGATGTCAGCACTTTTGTTGGGGTTGGTGATTTCAGTGAAAGTCAGAGGAGAAACATCACTCCATTTCGTGAAGGCGATGCTGATAGCTTTGCGGGTATCGTCTTTATTCAGTGTGTTGGGAAACTTTGTGATCCTTGAAGAGGGAGAAACGTAAATTGCTTCCAGCCAAAAATGAATGACACACTTTCAAAGAGCCTCTGTGTCTGCTATCAATCACAATGCACATTTACAAAAGCCCAACACTCCCGAAATCAATCTGCTCTTCCCAAAATATCCCTCATAATCTGAACCCCAGATCATCTCATGCATCTGTCTGGTCATACTTTAGGCATTCAACAATCATGCACATCAACAGAAAAGCTTCAACATATATATTTTTTATATATCCTGTGTCTCACTTGTAGGTGACGTTAAAATGCTCCCACTTGTATCCCAGTGGGTTGATGGCATAGCGCTTGGGTCGAGCCAGACCTCGATGAGACCTCGTGTCCACAGGTGCCAGTGTCTGCACACATGGTTTATGCAACTGAATACTAGCCACCTAAGAGGAAGATAGAAAAGGGATATATATAGCAAACCACCAAGCCAAAAGTGTAACGCAAATGATGACTCTGATCCACATGAGTACTGTTAATCATATGCTGAGCTCTGGAGATTTGAGACCTAACCTGCTTAATGCCCAGGTGTTCGCAGAAACCTTGATTACATAGTTCAGGTGTGTTTGAGTTCAAACTAAACTCTGCAGGAAGCTAGATCTCCATGTGCTGAGCAACCATGATATCAAGGAAGGTCCATAGTGATTACCAGGAAATTGACATACTTATGTCAAGATATACAGTGAATTCTGAAACACTAGGTAAAATTAATAAGAAATGTTTCTAAGTCACAAATCAAATAAGCAGAATTGCAACACTGGTCATGTGAACTCTGATATACTAGCTTCCACTTTGGATCAAGTCAAACCATAATGGAGAACACTATTGTCAAGTTTTATACAAAACCGTGGAGTTCACGCAGCTCCAATCCTGCTGGCATTAAAGTGCCCCTATAATGTATTTTTGAAAATTAGCTTTCATGCAGTGTGTATCACAGCTCTAAGTGAATGAAAACATCCTGCAAAGTTATAAATCTGAAAGTGCACCGTGTATAAAGTTATTGGGCCTCATTTATCAATCTAACGTAGAAACGAGCGCAGATCTGTGCACACAAATCAATTTACGACAGAGTTCACGTGTGATTTATGAAACATTCGTATGCCGCCGATCTCATCGTACGAATGATCGCATGTTGATAAATGTGGCGCCAGAAAACAATCGTCATTTGAATATCACGCCCCTAAAAACACCCAGGTTTAGAACTAACAGTTTCCCCGGTAACGCTGTACACAAAGCAGCACTGAGCTTACAAACACTGCTTTATCAGGCATCACAGGCGAGATGAAATAAAAATGAGACCGATCGGACCAATCACCGCAGATTAGCGTCACGCAAAGGAGGGCTTTGGAAAAATGAATCATTGAGCAAATCGTTTGGGAGTCGTTGAGCAAGTAAGGTAAAAATAAATGCATATTATGAGACAATGAAAGTGTATTTTGACCTTGCATGCACGTCAACCTGTGGTTGGGGACTCCCAAAACCAAAATATGAACCTTTCATAACCCATAATATGGGCACTTTAAAGCAAAAGAGGGACATTCCAAATGCTAAGACATTCTGAAATTCATAATTTTTCAATTCTTTTTACTTTTCACTCAAATGGTCAAGCTTATCCCTTTTGAAAAAGAAGTGCACTTAATTGTACTAAATGTACACAAATCTTACAAGTATTTAAATAAAACCCTACTGAATAATGAAATAAAAGGACACACATGTAAGTAAAGAGAATAAACTTTTATGACTTTCTTAAAGGGGTCCTATTTTGCTCTTTTACAAAGTCATGATTTTGTTTTGGGGGTGTACTAGAACAGGCTCTCATACTAGGTTGTTAGAAAAACACATTATTTTTCACATATTTTACATTATTACAACACCTCTCTCCCCAGTCTGGCATGAACGGCTCGAATAGTTCCGGTATCAAATGAAGGGCCGCCTTCTGAAAGACGAAATGTGCTGTGATTGGTTAGCTGGGCCAGTGTGTGCTGTGATTGGTTAGCTGGGCCAGTGTGTGCTGTGATTGGTTAGCTGGGCCAGCGTGTGCTGTGATTGGCAGCACTCGGCACCTGGTCGGGAAATGTCATGCCCCTTACCATAGCCGCCTGCGAGCTTCAGTGTAAATATTGCATCAAAATCAAATCAATTTGAGCGCGATTTAAACCCGGATGATTGTAACCACTCTAAGTTCGTCTGCCTTGGGGAAACTAGTGCGTCTCCGACATAGTGATAACCCTCATTGTCTTCTTTAGTGCAGCTCAACCAGGTCTCGTCCCATTCGTTGATATTTGTGATATCACAAATCCCGGAAAATATGCGTTGTAGTCCAAACGAGTCGTTCGTTGTAGTTTTTGAAAAGTGATTTCTGTTAAATAAAATATCTCCTTTTGAAGTGGACTTTGAGCTTTGTAACTTTGCAGATCTTTTTTATGCTCAAACAGCAGCATTACAGACTAACTAAAGTTGAAAAAGTGAAAAGGCATAATAGCACCCCTTTAACACACTTAAGTAATCATGTCAAATTAAAAGTTTTACAGTAAAGTACATTGTTTTAATAATCTTTTTTGTTCTATAAAGTACACTTATTTTGATGTGTTGACTAACATACTAACAACATGTAAAGTACTTGATTATAATTTTAACTGTCGTGTGTTATTTGATATATTTAAAGTTAATATATTTCTAAATGAACATATTTAAATACATAAGTTTCAATTTATGTAACAGTTTAATTAAATGTTGACAGGATCCCACTTAAATGTTTCAAACAACACTGCTAAGTTCAAATAACCGTACTAAACATACAGTGGGTACGGAAAGTATTCAGACCCCCTTAAAATTTTCACTCTTAACAATATTGCAGCCATTTGCTAAATTAAACCATGACATTTTTTTTTTAAATTGCAATTCAAATGCAATTTTATTTAGTTTTTTGTACTAAGAACTCTTTTTAAAAGTAATCTTTTCTTTATTGGTCTCAGATTTGTAAACATTTGGAGGAGCAAATAATAAACTAAATCAGGAGAGCTAACGTCTGCTGCTGCCTGATATGAAATTCCAGATGAATTCCACTCAGATGCTGTGTTTTGGTTCTCCAGCTCATCACATCAGTAGCTGCAGTCAGTAACTCATGCAGGCGAAGCTCTGGAATATCTGTCACCCATATGTGAACGCACCCGCTCCCTCCCCCTTGACCTTCAACACTCTTCCTCTCTCTCTCTCTCTCTTCCTCCTCCTTTTGATCTTTGCAAAGATTTTACAACTCTTTCCAGAAAAAAAAATGCTTGTGAACCAGCAATGAATGTCTCATTGTGATCAATGAGTAAGTAACATAAAGTTGTTTGGCCAAACAGCCTACAGTACATTTTTGGAGTAGGTTTTACAAGAGAATACTATTTCAGTCTTTGCACTTCAAAATTTCACATTTATTTCAACGCGTTACTTGTACTTAAACAATCATAATGAAAATTACTAGCAATATCTAAGTGAAAACAGTTTCTTATAAATCCCACATATACTTTTAAAAGAATGTATATTTTAGGAGTTAGCATTTGGTCGCCATTTCTTTCAAGAGATCACCCTTTAGCAGTGTAAAAAGTAAATATATTCTATTGTGCATGTATGAAAATGATCAAATAATTCGTTTAGAATAGTTTCAATGAAGTACAGCCACGTCGGATGCCAAACTACCAAGGTCCTGAAATCCTGTGCATGTCACTTTCAGTTCTTTTATGAGGACTAGACCACAAACCAAAGCTCATCATATGAAGTTGACATGATATCGAGCGCTTACCGTGGGTTTCCTCCACGCAGGCACGGCCACGGCATTATCCAGCAGCACCATCAGCAGCAGCAGCAGCAGCAGCGCGCAGGAACAAACCCAGCGCATCTTTAAATCACACAGCTTTCCTCGCGGATTACCTTGCACTTTGCGTTTGCGTCTGCGTCTCGTCCATATATTCTGGAGTAAGAAAGTATTTCCACAGAACTAAGCGCATCCAGACGCGCGCGCATCCGTGCTGGAGACAGATGTGTCCGCGCGAATGTTTCTGCTGAATGTGTTTAATACTCGCAGTAGACTTTATTTAGTGTCCTTCTGCTTCTTGCTCTGAACTTTCGCTCTCTCTAGGGTGCAAGAAGAATCCCGCAGGAGCACAACGCGCCGCCCTGCTCCAATCTAATGTCCTCCTCCTCATCCTCATCTCCTCCCTTTACTCTCCATGCACGTGCAGTCTCTGTTTATCACCTCAGAGCAGCAGAATAATCGGAAATGCTATTTATTTGACGAAATTCATTTGTAGGGAAAATGTGTTTTCGGTTGGCCAAAAAAAAATAAAATAATAATAATAATAACTTACTGTGAATTCCTCTTCATTTTCCCCACAGAAATGAATAAATATATCTGGATTCCAGCCCAGGCTAAACAACACCTCCAGTACATCACAACAGGTGTTTTTTTCATGTGCCTGCAAAAAAAAAAAAAAAAAATTGGTATGAGCTATAAAACATTAGAAAGACATTGAAAGTTGAAAAGCTTACCTCACTTTCAACTCCAAAAGGTATAGTCCACATTGTTGCAGTTTCCATGATATCACACTCGAGTCAACTTTTTTCAACAAAAGCCAGGCTTTTCACAGTGCTTTACTTTAAAGGGGTCATATGATGCGATTTCAAGTTTTCCTTTCTCTTTGGAGTGTTACAAGCTCTTGGTGCATAAAGAAGATCTGTAAAGTTGCAAAGACTAAAGTCTCAAATCCAAAGAGATATTCTTTATAAAAGTTAAGAGTCAGACACGCCTACCTAAAACGGCTCATTCTAACATGCCCCCACATGTCTACATCACTATGTGGAAATATTAGCATAATGCCGCTCAAATGTGCACGCAAAGAAAGAAGGCGTGGTTTCAGGAAACGCAGTTAGTGTTGATGCAGCATGTCAGGGAGACGCTGTGTGATTCAGTGTGAAAGCAAAAGCACTTTATTTGGCCTTCCGGAAGTAGATGCAATTAGGAATCATTGGTTAAGATTTATTTACAACAGAACAGCACAACCCAGATGTTCGAATTTGTACAACGCATTTTATGGACGACAGTTTTTTGAACCTAGAAGAGTACAAAGCTGGCTGTGCACAAAGGCTATTTCTAAAAAAAATATGTTGTAAGTATGTAAGTATGTTTTGTTATTAGTTTAAGTATTTGCTATTGACTGTTCAAATGAATGATTTTTAAAATAGCATCATATGACCCCTTTAACTCTCACATCACTATGGAGAGAAGTCAGTGTCTCTGAGAGGAAGTCAGTCACTTATGATGGATATCTTCTTTGACCTACAGGGTCAATGTACAGGGTGTCCAATGCTGTTGGCATCACATTCATGATGCATTTTTTTGTTGACGCCTAAAAGACGATGCATAAGTTGCAACGTTCAGCAATTATGAAACTAAGAATTAAGTTCAGTTCGGCTCTAGGCAATCGTGTCACTATTCAGCGAGCTGACGGTTGGTTTTCAGTCAGTATCATATGAATAGCAATGACACCGCTGCATTAACATAAAGTATGGAATTCCTGAAGCAGAGAGAAACATGGATTTGGAGAAGGGCACCTGAAAGGCAGCTTCATATCTTTTGCGAGTGGTTTTGGATTTGGCTGGAGGCCCAGGCTTTGGCTGCACTCCAGGTGACTGCGGAACCGGGGGCTGCTTGACCCTTCCCTGTCACTCACTCTGGGAAAGAGCAAAAAAGAAAGGGAGAGGGAGACAGAAGGATGGAGGAGAAAAAGACTAGCGGGACAGGAGACTCTCTTTCAGGGGCCCTGAGAGATGAGAGTTTAATTGGCCATCGATCCATCAGTAGGTCCTCTGGCTCCTGCACCCACTTAATGATTGGCCATGACGTCAGCCTAAATACTCGCGCTAATGAGTGACTTCCCACACAACCCCCCCTTGCCCATCCCTGCCGCAGGAAAATAGCTCCAAACTTTTGCCAACCAGCTATAACGTCGGTGCAAATCTCTGCAGGCAACATCAGACCACCAACAACCATCCGAACCCACAAACAGTGCTTGGAAGCATTCCTAATGGTCTCATTTACTGAATTATTCTCCTGTGTGGCTTATGTCAAAGCAATAAAACTCTAAAAATAGTTATGTTAATGATTTATCTTGTATTTTGAAGAGGCATTCTATGCAGAAATGACTCCCAATTGCCAACCATTGAATAAATAAAAGGAATAGTGCATCCAAAAATAAAAATTCAGGTCATTCCAAACCTGCATGCATTTTTTCTTCTGTGAAAAGAAGATATTTCGAAGAATTTTGGTAGCCAAACAGTTTTTGGTAAACAATGACCTCCAAAAAATTCTCAAAATATCTTCTTTAGTGTTCCACAGAAGAAAGTAAGTCATACAGATCATACAGATAAGTGACAGATAGTGTTGACGGTAACGCATTACAAGTAATGCGAGTTATGTAATCAGATTACTTTTTTCAAGTAACTAGTAAAGTAACACATTGCTTTTGAATTTAGAAGAAAATTTCGGTAAATTAAAAAAAAAAAAAAGTAAGGCCAGTTTTTCCAATTTATTGACTGGCAGCTCTCCTGTCCCCATGTTGAAATCGCGAGTAGTGCGGAGGTGATGTGTGACCGTGATGTTACTGTAGTTCATCTCACTCACACAAAAACAGGTTCAGTATTCCTCAAAGTGAATAAAAACAGTGAAAAGCAAACTCAGAATATGACGCAAACCTGCAATAGTTAGATATGTTAAATACCACAAATATCCTTTATGTATTTAATCCCATTTTATTTACCAATGTCTTTGCTGCTGACCTTCGATGATCCAATTCCAATACTAATAAGCAAAAATGACTTTAGATAAACAACATTGGTTTAATTTTTTAGTACTTTTTTTTTTTGTTAATTGCTGAATTTCTTCTCCATCTTATTGAAAGGTCTGTTTGAGCTGTGCCCTCTGCTATACAGACATGCATTTACATTTCCTTCAACCTGAGGCTTATTCGTTTCACTTGTGGTATGAAAGTACCATATATAACTTTTTTATATTAAAAATAAACAAACAAGCAAGCCCAGCCTTTATTGAATGAGCACTGTGCGATGTCCGAACTGATTGCACTGTATTTTATGTATGCATAATCATTTTCTATTTTTAACGGTCTTAAATTTATTTTAAATCATTTTCAAAGTTTTTTAATTCCTTGTTTTATTTTTGTGATTTTTTTTAATGATTATTTTACTTTCTTTTATGTAAAGCACTTTGAATTACCATTGTGTACGAAATGTGCTATATAAATAAACTTGCCTTGCCTAGATGATAAAAAGTAGGGAGTTTTTTTAGGGAGTAACGCAATATTGTAATGCATTACTTTCAAAAGTAACGTTCCCCAACACTGGTGACAGAATTTTCATTTTTGGGAGACTATACCTTTAAGTTTAGTGATTCACATGGTTGATTTTGAAGTAATAGTTTGTTTTGTGCCACCCATTGGTGTTATGCAGAGCTCTAAATATGTCTGACTGAAGCTCCTTTACTTTTTGTGCAAAACAAAGCCATTGAACAATGAAGCAAAAAGGCTTTTCAGTTAGAGAGGTTTTGGGGGGTTTGACATGGTATCCACGTCATTTCTTTTTTTCTCCACAGATGAACGTCCATAATTCACTAGGTTCTACACATTCTTGTTGTGTTCTTGTATCCAGCATTTTGGCCAGTTTGATTAAATGCTTCCATCTAGAGCAGGGGTGGGCAAACTTGACCCTTCCAGGCCAGTTTCCTTCAGAGTTTAGCTCCAACCCTAATCAAACACACCTGATCCAGCTAATCATTATCTTCAAGACTACTAGAAGGCTACAAGCAGGTTTATCAGAGTCTGATCAAATCTCTGCAGGAAAGTGGCCTGGAAGGGCCAAGTTTGCCCATCACTGATCTAGAGGATTACAGCACACTGCAGCCAATATAAACCCATCCATTAAAACTTCCACATAAAATCAAAAAATGGTCTGCCCACAGTAAACGAAAGGTCCAGATAAAACCTCCAAACACTTGTTTGGATTGGTTAGTTTCAAGTCTTTTGCCCTCAATTTTCACTTATCCAATAGATTTAGATCCTTAAAAAACAATTGTGGGGTTCTCTAAAAGATACAAACCTAACATATGATGAAGGTTAACAGAAACGTAAGATATTTTCACATTTTATTCTTTATCCTGGACCACAAAACCTCATATGGAAATAAGATTTCCATTGATGTATGGTTTGTTAGGATATGACAATATTTGGCCGAGATACAACTATTTGAAAATTTGGAATCTGAGGGTGCAAAAAAAAATCGAAATATTGAGAAAATCGCCTTTAAAGTTGTCCAAATGAAGTTCTTAGCAATGCATATTACTAATCAAAAAGTACGTTTTTATATATTTACAGTAGGAAATTTACAAAATATATTCTTACTTAATGGATCTTTACTTAATGTCCTAATGATTTTTGGCATAAAAGAAAAATCAATAATTTTGACCCATACAATGTATTTTTGGCTATTGCTACAAATATACCCCAGCGACTTAAGACTGGTTTTGTGCTCCAGGGTCACATATAATACATCAGTAATAAAGTGAAGTGAAGTGACATGTGGCCAGGTATGGTGACCCATACTCAGAATTAGTGCTCTGCATTTATCCCATCCTAAGTGCACACACACACACAGCAGTGAACACACACCCGGAGCAGGGGGCAGCCATTTTTTGCCGCGGCGCCCGGGGAGCAGTTGAGGGTTCGGTGCCTTGCTCAAGGGCACCTCAGTCGTGGTATTGAAGGTGGGAGAGAGCGCTGTACATTC
>NW_015505498.1:906906-927809 GCF_001515645.1 Sinocyclocheilus grahami
AAGGCCAGTTTTTCCAATTTATTGACTGGCAGCTCTCCTGTCCCCATGTTGAAATCGCGAGTAGTGCGGAGGTGATGTGTGACCGTGATGTTACTGTAGTTCATCTCACTCACACAAAAACAGGTTCAGTATTCCTCAAAGTGAATAAAAACAGTGAAAAGCAAACTCAGAATATGACGCAAACCTGCAATAGTTAGATATGTTAAATACCACAAATATCCTTTATGTATTTAATCCCATTTTATTTACCAATGTCTTTGCTGCTGACCTTCGATGATCCAATTCCAATACTAATAAGCAAAAATGACTTTAGATAAACAACATTGGTTTAATTTTTTAGTACTTTTTTTTTTTGTTAATTGCTGAATTTCTTCTCCATCTTATTGAAAGGTCTGTTTGAGCTGTGCCCTCTGCTATACAGACATGCATTTACATTTCCTTCAACCTGAGGCTTATTCGTTTCACTTGTGGTATGAAAGGGCTTTTAAATTGACAAAAAATATAACTTTTTTATATTAAAAATAAACAAACAAGCAAGCCCAGCCTTTATTGAATGAGCACTGTGCGATGTCCGAACTGATTGCACTGTATTTTATGTATGCATAATCATTTTCTATTTTTAACGGTCTTAAATTTATTTTAAATCATTTTCAAAGTTTTTTAATTCCTTGTTTTATTTTTGTGATTTTTTTTAATGATTATTTTACTTTCTTTTATGTAAAGCACTTTGAATTACCATTGTGTACGAAATGTGCTATATAAATAAACTTGCCTTGCCTAGATGATAAAAAGTAGGGAGTTTTTTTAGGGAGTAACGCAATATTGTAATGCATTACTTTCAAAAGTAACGTTCCCCAACACTGGTGACAGAATTTTCATTTTTGGGAGACTATACCTTTAAGTTTAGTGATTCACATGGTTGATTTTGAAGTAATAGTTTGTTTTGTGCCACCCATTGGTGTTATGCAGAGCTCTAAATATGTCTGACTGAAGCTCCTTTACTTTTTGTGCAAAACAAAGCCATTGAACAATGAAGCAAAAAGGCTTTTCAGTTAGAGAGGTTTTGGGGGGTTTGACATGGTATCCACGTCATTTCTTTTTTTCTCCACAGATGAACGTCCATAATTCACTAGGTTCTACACATTCTTGTTGTGTTCTTGTATCCAGCATTTTGGCCAGTTTGATTAAATGCTTCCATCTAGAGCAGGGGTGGGCAAACTTGACCCTTCCAGGCCAGTTTCCTTCAGAGTTTAGCTCCAACCCTAATCAAACACACCTGATCCAGCTAATCATTATCTTCAAGACTACTAGAAGGCTACAAGCAGGTTTATCAGAGTCTGATCAAATCTCAGCAGGAAAGTGGCCTGGAAGGGCCAAGTTTGCCCATCCCTGATCTAGAGGATTACAGCACACTGCAGCCAATATAAACCCATCCATTAAAACTTCCACATAAAATCAAAAAATGGTCTGCCCACAGTAAACGAAAGGTCCAGATAAAACCTCCAAACACTTGTTTGGATTGGTTAGTTTCAAGTCTTTTGCCCTCAATTTTCACTTATCCAATAGATTTAGATCCTTAAAAAACAATTGTGGGGTTCTCTAAAAGATACAAACCTAACATATGATGAAGGTTAACAGAAACGTAAGATATTTTCACATTTTATTCTTTATCCTGGACCACAAAACCTCATATGGAAATAAGATTTCCATTGATGTATGGTTTGTTAGGATATGACAATATTTGGCCGAGATACAACTATTTGAAAATTTGGAATCTGAGGGTGCAAAAAAAAATCGAAATATTGAGAAAATCGCCTTTAAAGTTGTCCAAATGAAGTTCTTAGCAATGCATATTACTAATCAAAAAGTACGTTTTTATATATTTACAGTAGGAAATTTACAAAATATATTCTTACTTAATGGATCTTTACTTAATGTCCTAATGATTTTTGGCATAAAAGAAAAATCAATAATTTTGACCCATACAATGTATTTTTGGCTATTGCTACAAATATACCCCAGCGACTTAAGACTGGTTTTGTGCTCCAGGGTCACATATAATACATCAGTAATAAAGTGAAGTGAAGTGACATGTGGCCAGGTATGGTGACCCATACTCAGAATTAGTGCTCTGCATTTATCCCATCCTAAGTGCACACACACACACAGCAGTGAACACACACCCGGAGCAGGGGGCAGCCATTTTTTGCCGCGGCGCCCGGGGAGCAGTTGAGGGTTCGGTGCCTTGCTCAAGGGCACCTCAGTCGTGGTATTGAAGGTGGGAGAGAGCGCTGTACATTCACTCCCCCCCCCACCTACAATCCCCGCCAGTATGACTCAAACCCACAACCTTTGTGTTATGAGTCCGACTCTCTAACCATTAGGCCACGACTTCCCCCTTAATACCTGTTATGATTTTTTAAAGCTTTCACTCGAACAAGGTAAACTCATCTACTCATTAGTTGCTTTCACAGTTTAATTGTGTTTATAATTGTGCTTTTGCAAACTATTCCAATTTAAACTTCTAGGGGAAACATTTTCACATAAAGACCGAAAGAGCGGTCAGAAGCGTAATAGTGGTGACGTTAAAGTCATGTGATCGTGGTGTAGTTTGTTTATAGCCTACGTTTAGCTTTTTACTTCTGGTGGTTGTATTTAGGCGTCAAAACTCATAAAAGTTGCATTTATTTGTGAAGATTATCATGAAAAACAAAACGTGTAAGAATCAAACACTTTTGTTGGTCACAGTGCTTATTTTCTGCAATAATCCAGAAGTCTATGGAAAAATCCTATTGGGTTTTTGTCGAGGGAACCAAGGTGTTGCGAACTGTCTACTTCCATTCAATCGCAACTTTAAAATGCCATACAATATTTATATAATATGAAACAAAAACACCAACTCCATTAAGAGTAACTGATTACACATTTTATTAGGATTAAGACGACAATCACAAAGTTACCAAATGAAGACGATACACTGCAAAAGGAGCCTCATCATCTCTCAGAGCTGAAACACAACGAGGTCAGATGGTGTAAGTGTTATTAGAAGTCGCACACTTAAATCTGCAGGGTCGAGTCTGTAGTGTTGTCTGAAACGTAACGTAGATAGCACGAGCATAGTAGTCGACAGTGAGCTCATCACTAAACTGTGCTACCGTCTCTGTGCTGTTCAACCAAAATGCCTTTGCATTAAGATAAATCCTCCGGCGCCTTCCGCAGAGTGGAGTTTGTGTGCACATGAAAGGAGCGAGCACGGTGTTCAAGACCATAAAGGCAGACATGGCTTCTATGTTTTGACATCTCCAAAATCTCCTGCCTCAGATCAGGACTACAGAAGTTTTAGAAAAGGGACTCCCTAATATTCTAGGCCCTCACTTATGTATTTAGTGAAATGCATCTTTTTGAAGTTGCATTTGCCTTCAAACTAATCTCAGGAGAAATGTTGAAATGCAGGGAGAGATTTCGCTGATGCAAAGACGAACGGTAAACTTAAGTCAAGTAAACAAAGTGGTAAATGAGGATGAAAGTTAAAGTGTGACATGAAAAGACGGTTAAGTGCACAAATGCAAAGTCCCTGAGAGATGTTGGGGACCCCTGACTTGCACACATACGCACCAGTCACTATATGACACCAAATGAAAGCTGAAACTCGTCTAAATCGGTGTGGTGGTTTTGTTACAGTGTATAGAGTACCATATACGCACAAAGACAGCTGGACTTAAGCATTAGTACAATTTGTTGCTTTAATTCAAACGTCCTGACACCTCATTTTGGTCACATTGAGAAATTATTTTATATCGAGACAACAAAAAAATTAAGACAAAATGCAAATAGTTACATCAGCATACATAAAACAACTTTTCAATGAAAAGTTACGCTCAAGAACATTGTGGGGTCATCTGCTTAACGTTTACACCAATTCACCGAGAACAAGAATGTGGACGATACCTATTCTTAGGAGGGACCACTACAAAAACTAAGTATGAAGTGGTATGTTTTTAGGGTCCAGGTTAGCGGATAGGGACTTAGGAGCAGGAAATGGCCACACTGATACCGCCTTTGTGCAGGAACACAGGTTCAGCGCTAATCACCGGGTTGAAAAGGGGCCGAGTGCCAAATTAGCTGGGATTCAATAGGGACTGGGGGTCTGGAATGCATGTTGTGGAAGAATTAGAAAGGAGAAACGAGTGGGGGTTTACATCTCATCATCTCATAGCAAGTGAAATTCTGAAGGGAGTTCATGAGGATAAAACATTTTTTTATCGTTGCAGATAAACTATGTGTTTTATTCTGAAGGGCACATTTGTTTTAATTCATGAGATTTCGGATGTTCTTTTTGGGTTTCCCTTTTTTTATGTTTTCAGTGTGAACAGAGCCCCATATAAAAAGTTGAGGAAGGGAGGGGAGAGCGAGACAATGAATAACGCCCTTCTCTTCGTCCTCTGTTCATCCCACCCATTTATTCGTCTGCGTCTCTCCCCCTTCCTCACAGGAGGGCTGCTGTTAGCAGCGGGTCTCATAGATGCCACTGCGACCGATGTAACGCACCCATTTGATGACATCATGATCGCTGTAGTTGAGCTTCGACTCGAAGACCTTCAGGTAACGCACTTTCAGTCCTGATGGAGCAAAAGGTACCTGGAAAACAAAAGAAAATTGACCCCAAGCTTCATTAAACAGAGATTGAATTCCCAAACCAAGCATCTAAAGAAAATCTCAAAACAACCTAGTTTAATTATAATATTATCGGCATAAATGACATGCCACTTAATAGAACACTAAAAATTTCCATCCAGTTTTAGAGACCATGCTGTGTGAAAGAGATTGGGGGTCTTCAAGAATTCAAGCTGACCTCAAAGTTCATGGAGATGGGTGGGCGAGCCCACTTCTTTTTGTCATTAGTGGGCAACAGCTCAATTTCGGCGCTGATCTGAGATTCCTTCATACCAGCCATTCGCTTGATCCTACAAAAAAAGAACAACAAAAATCAGCACAATATGTAAAAAAAAACATGACACTACTTACTAACTCGCCTTTAAATTCTCAGAAAGATTTTCATTTGCATGTTAAGTACCAATCCTTAGAATTTACAGCTTTAAAATGAGTATATTTACTATTGTCCAAATGTCTCCAAAAAGGCAAAAACATCCTGATATTGAAATAATAATACTCAACTGAGTATTTGGATGGACGGATGGTGTATTTGAACTGACAGATAGATGGATGAATGGACAGATGGATGGATGAGGTATTTGTATCGATGGGTTGAGTATTTGGATGGATGGATGGATGAAAGGATTAAGTATTTGGATGGGTGGATGAATGGATGGATGGATAAATAAAATAAAAACCTTTTGTAGTTTTAAACATATGGTCCTTGAAATTACAAGTATAAAACCCGCTATTCCTGGGTTTTTCTATGACAGTGGGAGCATAAGTTAATATGCCTTGAAGCAAGAACAAAACAAATTTTGTTTTATGAAATCCTCACTCCTTAGTAGAAGGGTACAAATCTGAACAGTGGGATTTGAAACTTGTACAGTAAAATCAAGCCGTACTTCCAAACAATGGCGTTCTCACTGGCTTTGTACTTGGCTTTCCCCTTCATACAGATGACCTGAACCCCACTGGTGTTGAGTGGAGTAGGAATGCGCACCTGTAGAGAAACACATGATTTTCACTGCAATATGTACAACTAATGAGGCACTTCCAGAATAATGAATGTTATTTCTGCTGTCAGTCTCACCTCTATCTTCTGTGCCAGCAGGGAGGGTTTGAAGTTGGACTTGATCACCACCTTTACCTCCAGCTTGGTGCGGCCCACTTCTCGGACCAATGGGATGACGCGAAAGGGGAGGATGATGTCTTTAGTGGTGCGGTACCTGAGACAAGGACGCTGTCATTGTGCTGTGTGACACACTCATATGCAGACACACACACACACACACACACACTCTTCACTGACCTCATGAGCTCATAATCTCCATCGGGAGGGATGAAGCTAATACTGCGCTCCGAGTCAAACTTGCTGAGACGGACACACTGGTGGAACGTGCAGTCATCGATCGCAATGGATTGTTTCCCACTGCAGCAGGAGACACAGAGGAGAGAAATGATGAGGAAACCATGAAGCATGAGCAGAGACTGCAGAGAGACCAAACACACATTACTCATCAGGGGTGGGCGGCATGACAGTATACTGTGTGACGGCAGAAAATGGTCAACAGGTTAATATTCTGATATACAACACAGGACGCTTTTAGATTGCTACCGGTGAGAAGGGTTGTTTATGCATTTACATGTGAGAGTAATGAAGAAACATGAATTGATGTGAAAATACAAAGCATGATGTGTCCCAAACGAGGAAAGGAAAGATTGCGTTGTTAAGCACAACACAAAGCGGGCTTTACACTGTTTACAACTGTAAAGCAACCTCACAACTTAGTGCATTAAGAATTTAACTGATACATGGATTTGAACAGCTGTGAATGTGGCTCATTCATTTACAATTTGGTCAAATTTTTACTTGTGTTGCAGAATTTGACATTTTCTTTTTTTTGTTTTGAGTATATGCCCAAGTTCCAAATAACAAGAGAAAATAAATGACACTGAATCTTTCATTACGGGAATTTTCCATAAATATGTATTATGTATTATTATTATGTATAACTACAATTCTGCTCAAAAGTTTTGGGGTCAATTTTTTTTTAATGGTTTTGCGAGAAGTCAATTATATTCACCAAGGCTGCATTAATTTGACCAAAAAAAAAAAAACAGTAATGTTGTAAACTATTACAATTTAAAATCCAAAATTTTGAATAGTAGAGCATATTGTAATAAATACAATTATTAGATTAAGCAAGATTTTGGTCATACCGCCTACCTCTGTTACCCATGATGCACAATAACATGTCTGCTATACTGTCATTATGTTGGGAAGGATGTTTGTTTCTAGCACTGTGACCACAACAAAACTGCATGGGAAAGTCTGTAAGAGGGCTGTGATTTGCTGATACCAGATAAAATAAAGCGTTATGTTGTGGTCAGAGCCAAGGGGGCAGGTGTTTGACAGGGTCAAAAGAAAAGAGAACTTTAACACAGACCCTAATGAGAATGGCAGGAAAGAGGCTTTTCAGTAAAACAAAGACAAGTGAAAGACTGTCAGTATGAGACAAGACAAATGAACTGAAGAAATAGCTACGCTCCTTCACTTAGAGCCGCTAAACACCTCACACATCAGGGGGCAATGGCAGTGTCATCCCATGCAAAAAGATCATCTTTATCGAGACATTTGATGGCATGACACGAAGACAGCTGGCAAATGAGCTAAGACAGGACAGAGTGCAGGTGATAAATCAGGTGACGTCAGGAGTGAGTTACGCTACCTGCCCCCCAACTCACTGAAGTCCAGCAGGAGAGAGGAGAGAGGCACACAAATCAACAGAAAAAAATGGAAGAAATAAAGGGCTAAACCAACGGCACCTCAGAATCAAACATTCCTCTGTAAAGATACATATACCTACCAGCATAAAAGGCAACAGGGGGAGAGTGAGACTGCAAGACGGGATGTTACAGAACACAAAAAAGCCAGGAGGAATGAATTCACTTCATGTGAGACTTCCTGTAATATTGTGTCCAAATGTTCTGCTCATAAGGCCTTACATTCGAAGTTCCTGAAGTCAATGTGAACTGGCATTTATAACCAATTTTACTTCAATTCATCAGGAATTAACTGGATTGTGAGAAGTCCTTATATGACAGGTGAATGGAGGAGAGAGATTCAGAAATATACTAATATGTGACACCTCAACTCCATTTTAAAAAATTATTAATTACTCTAGGGGTTCATGATGGAACTGCAGGAGTTTTGTGAGATAGTGACACAAATGCCAGTGCTAAACTCCCTTTAAAGGGGTCATGAAATGAATTTTCTGATGTTTCTGGAAGTTAGCATATCAGATTATCAAAGTTTTGTTCCAATAAAAAAGTTAAAATGTTTTCATCATTTTCCATACAAATTTTCACTCGGTCACAAACACGTCATTTCAAGTGGAGTTACCCCTTTCAAAAACACAAGTAAACAGCCACATCATTGCGCTGCAGCCACGCACAGCATGAGTGACGTGTATTTTGATGCTCAAGATCAGTGATGGGCAAACTTGGCCCTTCCAGGCCACTTTCCTGCTGAGATTTGATCCAACCCTGATAAAACTCACCTGCCTGCAGCCTTCTAGTAGTCTTGAAGACAATGATTAGCTGGATCAGGTGTGTTTGATTAGGGTTGGAGCTAAACTCTGAAGGAAACTGGCCTGGAAGGGCCAAGTTTGCCCACCCCTGCTCTAGATGGTCAGCGCTGTAATACAGTCATATTTGTTTGAGCCGAGTCAGACTGAAATGAACCAGTGCAATCACAACAATTGCCTTCAAGGACAAAATATTGCCATAGATTTCAATAGAAGATGGTGCTGGGTGGTATGACCAAAAATTTATATCACGGTACTTTCCAAAATTATACAGTTTTGTTTTTTTCACGCATGACCGGGTGTTAACCATATTTTCTACTGCCTGAGAGAGAAAATACTGCAGTATATTGACTTAGAATGCCCTATTTTATGTTTGAGCCCGAGTCAGACTGAAATGAACCAGTGCAATCACAACAATTGCCTTCAAGGACAAAATATTGCCATAGATTTCAATAGAAGATGGTGCTGGGTGGTATGACCAAAAATTTATATCACGGTACTTTCCAAAATTATACAGTTTTTTTTTTCTTCACGCATGACCGGGTGTTAACCATATTTTCTACTGCCTGAGAGAGAAAAAACTGCAGTATATTGACTTAGAATGCCCTATTTTACTGTCATGAGTGAATATTGTCAAAAAATACCACACTAAATAGTGACTAAACACAACCCCTTTTAATACGTTAACCAGGAGTCACTCTCATTTATAATCGCGGCATCATCTGATAAAATCAACATGCATCTACACTAAAGACATTATACACTATGCGGTTGTTCTTTGTCTCATGCAGCGCACTGCCTGCGTCTTGAGTAACAAACTAAAAAAAAAAAAAAAGTGCATGTGATATTAACAGACAAACTATCAGAACTATCATATTAAATTCCAAACAATCAGTAAGCGACAGGTGCTTTGCTTTGAGGTATCAAACTTAGGAGTATGTTTTTATTGTAGAGAGATTTTTAGTTTTATAAGCCCTTTAACTTAAAAAAATATTAGAATTTTTAAAGGTGTAAAATTTTATAAAACACTTTAGTTTGGCCTTATGAATCATTAAATGGCAACTAGTAAATTAGTAACAAGCATAAACAATGTATTTCCATCATGTTCAATGTTTTACTTACCACAGTGGCCCTCACATTTCCATTTGAGTGTCATCCAACTCACCTTTTGCCCGAGTCATCAGTCGTGCCACCTTTGCCCTGCTTGTCAATGACAATCTTGTCGTTCATGCCAAACTTGCACTCTGGCATTCCACTCAGGTAGCTTTTCATCACCACACGCCCTGAGACATGTGCACTCAACACCTGACCTGCACGCACAAAACATCACTATGTGCAGCTTCATTACAAAGTAATGAATGATGGTAAAATTCACCATGTAGTACTTTAACTCAACCAGTAGAGGGCAGTAGTAAGGCTCACCCTGCGGTGACATCAGCAAGTTCACACTTTCCAGTACATCCAGGAAGAGTTCATTGCGGCGATATTTGATGCCCTCACGTCTCCAGCCGATCTGTCCGGTGACCTGACTGGTAATCTGAGACTGCTCCTCTTTCGTCTGAGAAGAAAACGATGTGTGGAGTGTGAGAGAAACATGAGCACCGCCAAACAACAAGTCAGATATTTTATATTGAAAGCTGTCATGTAAAGCTTTGTGAACACAACTTTGAAAATATAAAAGTGGGGTATAGAGTGTTTCAGGGATGATGTATTTTGTAGGCCGAAACCCAGAAACGAGTTAGCATTTTAGCACGTCCGTTCAAAGTTTTTTTTGGAAAGGGTTTTTGGTTAAATATCTGAAATAAGGTTTGTGTTTAACACAAGCTCAAGATATTTGCATGTTTATTCTACAACATAAATTACATCAGTAATAGACTTAAGTTAACAAGTGGCTAAATGGGACTACAGAAGTTGTCGGGGGACATTAAACGTCATCACACCGAACAGGTAAACAATCTACAGGTGTTTAGAAAAATGCAAACTATTCCAATTCAAACTTTCAAGGAAAATGTTTTTTCAATAAAAACGGAAAAAGCTGACAGAAGCATAATGGTGGTGACATTGAAGTCACATGATGGGAGTGTAGTTCGTTTATATTTAGGGCTGCACAATTAATCAAATGTGATTGTCATGCGTATCTTGTCAGTAAAGCCGGTTCTGTGATTAGTAGTAAATCTCCAGCACGTGCTTTCAGGTGGAGCAACATTTACTACACAGAGCCGTAGTTCACTGATGAGCTACACAAAATCGCGTTCATAATCGCAGACGATTTAATCGCGCGATTATGAGATCGAAGAAATCGTTCTGCGATTATGAAAGCTGTTTGCGTAGCTTGTCAGTGAACTACGGCTCTGTGCAGTAAATGCTGTTCCATCTGAAAGCACGTGAAAATACCACATTTAATAACATGTTTTTACTCCAAACTCACTTCATAACGTCAGTCGAGTGTTTGAAATAAATCCTTCAGAGAGATGATGTGGCTTCTTACACAGAATAAGGCACGCAACATATTTCATAGTATTCTAAGCAGTGATAAAGGCTATGTCGATTAGCATTGCATTATTATATACTTTATTATAATAAAAATTATAAGACGATGAACTCCGATAAACCATACTGTCATAGTCGTGTGTTTATTAGTCACGTTGAATTAATGAAAGCAGTTAAATCTTCTGTTTATTCAGCAACCGCTATAGGCATTTCCTGGGTTTCTTCTGTGTATTTGGAGTTTCAGCGCGAGAGCGCCCTCTGGCATTCGGATGGATATTTACTGCTGATCACAGAACCGTGCTTCACTGAAAGATACGCATGACAATCACATCACAAATGGAGTAATTTAAATTCCTGCCGTTTCAGAAAACTCATTTTAAACTGTGGAGTTTGCTTTGAGGTATGAAACTTGCATTATTTTTTTAATGTAGAGTAACATCTTATATGTGTAAATATCAATGTAATTTTGTGCTGTCAAACGATTAATCACATACAAAATAAAAGTTTTTGTTTGCATAATATATGTGTGCTTTGTGTATATTTATTATGTATATATAACATACTGTATATATATTTTGAAAATATTTACATGTATATATATATTCATATAATTTAATTATAAATACATTTATTAAATATATAAACATTTTTATGAAATATATAGACGCATGTGTGTGTATTTATATATACATAATAAATATACACAGCACACATACATGTAATATGTAAACAAATACTTTTATTTTGGATGCGTTTGACAGCACTAAAAAAAATTTAATTTGTGAAGGTGTTAAGTTAAATAAAACACTTTAATTTGGCCTTATGAGGAGTCATTACATGGAAATTAGTAAATTAGTAACAAGCATAAACAATGTATTTCCATCATGTTCAATGTTTTACTTACCACAGTGGCCCTCACATTTCCATTTGAGTGTCATCCAACTCACCTTTTGCCCGAGTCATCAGTCGTGCCACCTTTGCCCTGCTTGTCAATGACAATCTTGTCGTTCATGCCAAACTTGCACTCTGGCATTCCACTCAGGTAGCTTTTCATCACCACACGCCCTGAGACATGTGCACTCAACACCTGACCTGCACACACATAGAAGCACAGAAAACACCACTACATGAAGTTTCAATACAAAGTAATGAATGCAGGTAAAATTCACCATGCAGTACTGTAACTCTCAGCCAGTAGAGGGCAGGAAGGCTCACCCTGCGGTGACATCAGCAAGTTCACACTTTCCAGTACATCCAGGAAGAGTTCATTGCGGCGATATTTGATGCCCTCACGTCTCCAGCCGATCTGTCCGGTGACCTGACTGGTAATCTGAGACTGCTCCTCTTTCGTCTGAGAAGAAAACGATGTGTGGAGTGTGAGAGAAACATGAGCACCGCCAAACAACAAGTCAGATATTTTATATTGAAAGCTGTCATGTAAAGCTTTGTGAACACAACTTTGAAAATATAAAAGTGGGGTATAGAGTGTTTCAGGGATGATGTATTTTGTAGGCCGAAACCCAGAAACGAGTTAGCATTTTAGCACGTCCGTTCAAAGTTTTTTTTGGAAAGGGTTTTTGGTTAAATATCTGAAATAAGGTTTGTGTTTAACACAAGCTCAAGATATTTGCATGTTTATTCTACAACATAAATTACATCAGTAATAGACTTAAGTTAACAAGTGGCTAAATGGGACTACAGAAGTTGTCGGGGGACATTAAACGTCATCACACCGAACAGGTAAACAATCTACAGGTGTTTAGAAAAATGCAAACTATTCCAATTCAAACTTTCAAGGAAAATGTTTTTTCAATAAAAACGGAAAAAGCTGACAGAAGCATAATGGTGGTGACATTGAAGTCACATGATGGGAGTGTAGTTCGTTTATATTTAGGGCTGCACAATTAATCAAATGTGATTGTCATGCGTATCTTGTCAGTAAAGCCGGTTCTGTGATTAGTAGTAAATCTCCAGCACGTGCTTTCAGGTGGAGCAACATTTACTACACAGAGCCGTAGTTCACTGATGAGCTACACAAAATCGCGTTCATAATCGCAGACGATTTAATCGCGCGATTATGAGATCGAAGAAATCGTTCTGCGATTATGAAAGCTGTTTGCGTAGCTTGTCAGTGAACTACGGCTCTGTGCAGTAAATGCTGTTCCATCTGAAAGCACGTGAAAATACCACATTTAATAACATGTTTTTACTCCAAACTCACTTCATAACGTCAGTCGAGTGTTTGAAATAAATCCTTCAGAGAGATGATGTGGCTTCTTACACAGAATAAGGCACGCAACATATTTCATAGTATTCTAAGCAGTGATAAAGGCTATGTCGATTAGCATTGCATTATTATATACTTTATTATAATAAAAATTATAAGACGATGAACTCCGATAAACCATACTGTCATAGTCGTGTGTTTATTAGTCACGTTGAATTAATGAAAGCAGTTAAATCTTCTGTTTATTCAGCAACCGCTATAGGCATTTCCTGGGTTTCTTCTGTGTATTTGGAGTTTCAGCGCGAGAGCGCCCTCTGGTCCTTCGTTCATGATTCTGTGATCATTTACTACTGATCACAGAACCGTGCTTCACTGAAAGATACGCATGACAATCACAGCTTTTGCCTAATCGCGATTTAATTTTGATTAATCGTGCAGCCCTATTTATATTTGGCATTTTTCAAATATTGGCTGACAAGTTTTTCCTGTTTGGCCGATGCTTTCGAGGCGGCACTTTTATTTTGACGGCGCTGAGCGCTGCAGTGCCTGAGCACAGTGCTCACATTCTCCCTCATGTTCGCTAATACGGATAGAACAGTTAAACAAAGGAATTAAAATGTATACAAAAAAAGTATTATAACGATTGCTTTTATATTATTAGTAATAGAAAAGCAAACATTATAATACTGTCTCGTTTGCCATCAGCATTCAGCAAATACGCATTTAAATAATTTGAACAAATCTTTGAATGTCTATTAATGAACATTTAATTTCACAAACCTTGCAAACTTAGTCGAATCCAGTTGAGATATTGTGAAGTGTGCATGTGTATCCTGCATGATCGCGTGTTCTTTGTGTGACGGTCGGTCTGTGCAAATCGAATGCGGACAGGAGGAGAGTTCAGCTTCACTGGAGACGCGCGATCGACAAACTTTAAACTCGTGATTTTAAATTATGCTGCGCTTTATCCATTTGCCCACTGCAATATTCATGCAATTTTCACTGTGTGTTGTATGTAAAATGACTGTTACCTTGGCTTTATTTGAAAAAATATGATTCCCAATGCACCCAAACTTCCCAGATTACTTAGTGCCCTGTCTGTTACAATGTTGACTTTTTTTATGTTTATTTTACACATTTATTTTTAAATCCATTTTCAAATGACTTCAAAGGTCTCAAATATTAATTAAAATAAATAAAATTATATCGGCTTAATATCGGTCACCCTGATTTCCAAGATATCGGCAGTCAAAATAAACAATATCGGTCGACCACTATTTATATTCATAAATGTGTCCATTTGTGAAGATCATCACGATGAACAAAACGTGTAAGAACCATAAGCCTTCGTTGGTCACAAGCTTATTTTCTGCCATAATCCAAAAGTCAATGGGAAAATCCTCTTTGGTATCGGTTGATGGATAACTTCGGACTGGCCTACAAAAACACGTCATCACGGCAGCGCTCTATAACTGTATAAGTAAAGCTGTGCTTACATGATGCTGGAAGCAGTGAGTTACAGGTCATCAGGCACGTGGTGAGCAGAGATGTGAAGATGAAGGTGTCAGAAACATTAACACACAGTTCAGTTTCCACATGCTTCAACAAATTCTGTGCTCCATAAAATCAGATTTCAACACTTCTGTTACAGCTATATTAACTGTCTATTTTCATAAAGCATTCACATATTAGAAAACCTAATGGACCAAATGCTGGTGTTTCAAGCAGAACGCACCTGGCTCTTGATACCCTGTTGAGTAATGAAGGTCTTCAAGGCTCCGGTCTCAGAGTTCTGGGGGTACCCAAAATCCAGGATCTCTACAGTAAGGGCAAAGAGAAAAACTATGACTGTGTTGAACTAATACAGCAGTATACAGCAGCTCTACAGAATCCATAAAGTCAAAATTGGCATTTTGGTTTTGAACTTTTGGTTCATGTCTGTCAGTGTTGAGGTCATCTAATATACTGGTGTACTCCTAAAAATGTTGTTAAAAATATATATATAATCAGATTTAAATGAAATGCAATTGTTTTTATTTAAATTAAATTGAAGTCTAAAGGGGTCTTATTATGCTTTTTCACTTTTTCAACTTTAGTTAGTCTGTAATGTTGCTGTTTGAGCATAAAAACGATCTGCAAAGTTACATAGCTCAAAGTCCAATTCAAAAGGAGATATTTTATTTAACAGAAATCACTTTTCAAAAACTACAACGAACGACTCATTTGGACTACAACGCATATTTTCCGGGATTTGTGATATCACAAAGAGCGACGAATGGGACGAGACCTGGTTGAGCTGCACTAGAGAAGGCAACGAGTGTTATCACTATGTCGGAGACGCGCTAGTTTCCCCAAGGCAGAGGAACTTAGAGTGGTTACAATCATCCGGGCTTAAATCGCGCTCAAATTGATTTGATTTTGATGCAATATTTACACTGAAGCTCGCAGGCGGCTATGGTAAGGGGCATGACATTTCCCGACCAGGTGCCGAGTGCTGCCAATCACAGCACACACTGGCCCAGCTAACCAATCACAGCACATTTCGTCTTTCAGAGGGCGGGCCTTCATTTGATACAGGAACTATTCGAGCCGTTCATGCCAGACTGGGGAGAGAGGTGTAATAATGTAAAATATGTGAAAAATAATGTGTTTTTCGAACAACTTAGTATGAGAGCCTGTTCTAGTACACCCCCAAAACAAAATCAAGACTTAATAGGACCCCTTTAAGTAATTTAAGTATTTCAATTAAATTATAAATAACGTTGTTCAAGTAAAACAGAGTTTTTAAATGATATTACACTAATGCTTATGTTTTATATAGCTTCCCAACTATCTTTTTTTTTTTTTTAAATGTGTCATTGCTTCTGTCCATTGTGCAGACTGTAAAGTTTTTATAGGTTTTATACAGGGAAGGGATGTAAACTACAGCTTAAAGGGAAAAAAAAGTCAACATCTTCAACGAAGAAAACTGTGCTCATCAATCTATGTCACGGAGTTTTAAAAGTCAGGCATCACAAGGGATTCTAAGTTTATGTTCCATTATAATGTTCAGTAATGACAGTTCTGTAGAGCTGCTTTATAGCTGAAAGTGAATTAGTTTCATAACTGATTAACTGTGAAACACTGAGTGTTATTTTCCAGTTTATTACTGTGAAGCTGCTTTGAAACAATCTGTATTGTATAAAGTGCTATACAAATAAATGTGACTTCACTTGTAAATCAACAGCATCCATCTCAGACAGCAGAGGAGATGTCTGTCTGTCTGTCTGTGCAGTATTTTCTTTAGGTTTTGATTTTCTCATCGCCATTTCATAAAAATCAAAACCTAAAAAAACAACAGCACAACAGTTGTGCGAGACTTCATGGCTGGAACTGGAGGGAAAAGAAAACTCAACTGCAATATAATCAATGTTACGGTCAAGCAACATATTGGCAGATATCTTTTTACTTTTGTAATCCTTTTAAGATAATTCAGGAAAGTATCGCTTCAGGAAAGTCATCGTACCATCTAGAAGCTCGTAGATCAACACAAAGTTGTTCTTGATGTTCTCCTCGCTGATCTTGCCAAAATAGGCAGTCATGACGTCACACATCTTATAGAGGAACTCAAACACCATGGCTGCATTGACATTCTGCTTGGTAACAGCAGCCAGCCAGATGTTGGAGCGCTTGACGTGGAAGAAGCTGGTGCGGGCGATGTTGGTGACGGGTGAGCGTACCTGCTGACGTGCATGGATCACATTCACGCGGAACGCATCCACTGCATTCCTCCTGCAGAAAGACCATCAAGATAGTGTGAGGTTGATGTAGATTTAAATAATCAATAGATTAATTGACTGAAAAAAGTTAGTTGCAGCCTTATTCCAATTCAGGTTGGAATCCAGCTAAATCACTAAATAGTTCTAGTATCATAAACTCACTGCCAGAGCAAACAACACCCCAACTGAATTGAAACCTCACAAGTAACTGATTGAAACGCACTACATGGAAAGCAACGTGTAATATTGATCCTAATGAGAAGTGCAGAAGAGATGTGACTTTTACAGTTGATTTCAATAGTTCTGCATCAGCATATTGCTAGACTAACAACATGATACTCTAAAGGCCAAAGTACACTTCAGGTTTTACGCGTACACGAGGGACCACGTACAGTGCCTGTGATGCAAATTTTGTCACCAAAATAGTACATGTGTACTATATGCACACCATCTGATTTTTGTAACCGTGGTTTATGAGAGAGCCACAACTTTAGTTTAAAAGAGTTAATAACTTCTGCAGAAAAATCCTGCAGATGCTGGTCAAAGATGACGTTTTTTAGAGCGCATGTGTGGACCGCCTGCGTTCGCGCACGCTATCAAATGGAGTATACTTTGAAAGGCTACGTGTTCGACTCTATGCATATGCATAGAAAAACTAAAAAAGTACTACAAAATAGTAGAGTATACAAAAAGTAAACTTTGGGCTTAATACACACAAAAATACATATCACATCCAAAAACTGCTTAAAAGAAAAAGTCTAATTTCTCAAAAGTCTAATTTTAATTAAATTTCTGTGTCAGCCAAGCAACTAAACATTGAGATTGAGATGAATGGGAATGCTAATGGAAAGCTCTCTCCAGGAATTATTGGTGTTCTTACTGAAGATGCTCATTTTGGTTAATTTTCCTGACCAACAAACACCGCTCATTATCTAAACATTAACCGTTAACTGATCAAATTAGAATCATAAATTAGTATTAAATCAAAATAGAATGGACAAGTATCTGTGATGCATTAAAAATACAATACATTTTTTTCCCCACAGGTTTATTTTAACGTGCAAACAGCAGCATACAGAGCAACACTTATATTGAGATTATAATATAGTGATTATAAGGGGAGCGCTCTTTGCGCACTTTTTAGGCTATAATCCATTCAGAATTTGAATACATTCACTTACGGATTCACTCTCCGATTCAGTACCTGATAAACATTTATCCAATATTGCCACTTGCCATTGTGTTGCGTATAGTACATCAGTTAACTAAGTGAAGGTGAAGCAGGTGCTTGCTCAGCTGTAGGCACGCTGCATGTGTCGAAACGCGCCCATGAGTTAACAAATATGTATAGCATTTTTTTTCTTTCTTTCACCATGCAGCAAACTTAAAAAAATACTTGGGGAAAAAAAAACGTACCAAAAATAAGTAACATTTAAATTAACATAGCATTAATCCGTCAAAATTCTTATTTTCGGTTAACGGTTAAACGGTCAATATGAGCATCCCTAGAAGGATACATGCGATGTTGGCCCTAAACAGTGTCCTGACCAGGTGCAACAAGATTCCAGCAGCAAATATTACATTGAAAGCAAAATGCAGCGTCACACAACAAAATGAGACACACAGGGTGCCTTGTCTGTTCATGACATCTGTAATGCTTCTCTAAGCGAAAAAATGCAGAAACTTGGATTAACAATGGAAGAGATCTTGAGTAGGGTTGGGCCGATAGACGATGCCATTGTCCATCGCCGATGGCTGACAGACATCACGATGTTAAGCTGACATCGTGATTAATCCCCCCCCCCCACCACCCCCTCTCCCGCAATCCGCCGCATCCCAGATCAGTGTTCGGAAAGGAAATTAAGTGTACTACGGAAACCCTAAAGGGAATAAATAGCCTACGAGATGGGAGGATAAAAAAAACATTTCAATACTTTTTCTCGCAATTATATCATTGGGTAAGTATAGGCGACTTGACTGTATATAAATTGCGGGCATCAGGGAGCCGATATTGAAACCGCTTTCGATTGCGCGCTCTCATTTTACTTTCACTTTTGAGATTCGCGATCACAAGGACTATACTATACTATGGAGCGGCAGTACTTTCCACACATTTGACAAGATTATATGTTTGTCATTGGTGCTCAGGATCATTCGCCATCATCCTATCAGACATTTCTCCTGTGGCAAGTGAACTTTCATGTACTGTAATGCAACACGCTACCGCTAGCAAGCGGCTAACCTTTTAGTGGCTCCGTATTACGCGTTATTTGTTTCACACCCCTAACCCTAATATGCTTTTATGAGCTCTTCGTGAGTTCGCAGGTGGTGAAAATAAAATCATAAGTACAGGCAACAATGAGCACGCTTAGTCCAGCAGATGGCATTAGGTGTGTTTGACTTAAAGCGGTGCTGAGCAGACCGATCGGTGAATGGGTGCTTTGATGTCATACACTAATCGGTCTGCGCAGCACCACTTTAAGTCAAACACAGCTTTTGTTTGGAGGGTTCGCCGAGTTCCTTCGCAAAATATACATCATTCAACCCAACCAATCAGGTTGTGAACGTATCACTATGCCTTTAGGTTCGCTGTCAAAAATGCCAGTGTGAAAACTAAGCAGACCTGGACCAAATGTATCGTTTTCTTTTTTGGTCCGGACCAAACAAACCAAAAGAACCGAACTACAAGTGTGAACGCACCCTAAATCATCCTCACTTCATTTCAGCTGTCTGTTTTTACGCTACATACACTGTTTCAACCCCTCTCTTCTTCTTCCCAGAGTTCCTTTTCCTCCAGGCACAATCGACATGCTCACGCACTGCGACTTCATCTAATGATCTCTCTTTCTCATATAGCCCTGCATACATGCGTGAACACACACACACTGCGACAGTATGAGTTGGCAGCGATGTACAGACCCACTGTATCCATAGCAACCCTTCTCTGAACAGACCATCTCTGTGGTTTTAAAGGATGCCAGGATCTTCCAGAAAGGAACTTGCACGCAATCAGAGGCCTAAAATTAATTCTAAAATTCTAACGGTGATCTAAAATTCATCCCTTTTCTCTTTCTAACAGTGAAAGTATGGCTAAAGGTGGAGATGGCTTATTCCTACAAAGGCCAATGAAACAAACAGATCTGACATCAGACAGGGTGATTAAGGAAGGAAAAGAAATGCGGAAAAGGAAGCGCATCAACACAGATCATGATCATGAACGTGAAGGACACGTGTCCTTGATGTCTCAACCTAGAGCTACCTCCTGTTGAAGCGATCAAAGCCCATCTTCTCCACACCTGAAACACAACTTCACGCTTCACACGTTACGATGACTTACCCGATGTCATCACGGTAGACACGGGAGATCAGCACCTCGCCCTTGTGGTTGTAGATGAAGAGTCCTCCGATCATGGTGGTGGTCTCTCTCAGTGCTCACGGGCCATGCTGGAAAACTGAAGAAAGAGGCGGAGTCAAGCTGTCAGTCACTGGACAGAGAATGCATTAAAACAATAAGGACACAGATTGTTAATTGTACGTACGCACCATGATCATATTTATTGCATTGAATTTAAATATTCTAATTGTATTTTTTAAATTTGCTGTCTTAGTCAACAGCTTTGACTTTTAACAAGGTTAATTGTTAAAAATGTACAAAAAAAACAACTTCTCTGCCTTAGAGGCTTAACAAGAGATTCAAATGCACAACCTGAAAACACTTTAAGATCTTCCACTAATACCTCACTCCTGTAATCCTCTGTTCACACCTCATAAAAGACCTAAAAATACACCTTACAGAAATCAAGCTATAAAAAACCCTGAAAAAATCAATAAGGAAGACAAAACAAAACACGCAATCATACACACAATGAGCAGACCGCACCAATGGACACGCATGTGCTCTTTCATTAGGCTGTGGTTCATGTGCCTTTTTGATTTTTAAAAGTAAACGTGAGAATTTATATTGTTAGTAATATTTAGAGTTCGAGATGTACACTTACTATACTGATACATAATTTTTTATAAAAAATGAAATTAATAAAATGTAACTCATCAAATATGATAAATTAAGCTGTTGAGGGACATATGCAAACGTTCATATTTTGTCTAAAGGTTGAATAAACTGTTCCAAATTATTTTTTTCCGATTATTTCATGTCAGGTTTTACATTCCCAGTGACTGACACAC
>NW_015505498.1:927819-936172 GCF_001515645.1 Sinocyclocheilus grahami
CTTTTCTCTTTCTAACAGTGAAAGTATGGCTAAAGGTGGAGATGGAACATTTGACTGCTATTATTCCTACAAAGGCCAATGAAACAAACAGATCTGACATCAGACAGGGTGATTAAGGAAGGAAAAGAAATGCGGAAAAGGAAGCACATCAACACAGATCATGATCATGAACGTGAAGGACACGTGTCCTTGATGTCTCAACCTAGAGCTACCTCCTGTTGAAGCGATCAAAGCCCATCTTCTCCACACCTGAAACACAACCTCACGCTTCTCACGTTACGATGACTTACCCGATGTCATCACGGTAGACACGGGAGATCAGCACCTCGCCCTTGTGGTTGTAGATGAAGAGTCCTCCGATCATGGTGGTGGTCTCTCTCAGTGCTCACGGGCCATGCTGGAAAACTGAAGAAAGAGGCGGAGTCAAGCTGTCAGTCACTGGACAGAGAATGCATTAAAACAATAAGGACACAGATTGTTAATTGTACGTACGCACCATGATCATATTTATTGCATTGAATTTAAATATTCTAATTGTATTTTTTAAATTTGCTGTCTTAGTCAACAGCTTTGACTTTTAACAAGGTTAATTGTTAAAAATGTACAAAAAAAACAACTTCTCTGCCTTAGAGGCTTAACAAGAGATTCAAATGCACAACCACAAAGTTGCTGAAAACACTTTAAGATCTTCCACTAATACCTCACTCCTGTAATCCTCTGTTCACACCTCATAAAAGACCTAAAAATACACCTTACAGAAATCAAGCTATAAAAAACCCTGAAAAAATCAATAAGGAAGACAAAACAAAACACGCAATCATACACACAATGAGCAGACCGCACCAATGTACACGCATGTGCTCTTTCATTAGGCTGTGGTTCATGTGCCTTTTTGATTTTTAAAAGTAAACGTGAGAATTTATATTGTTAGTAATATTTAGAGTTCGAGATGTACACTTACTATACTGATACATAATTTTTTATAAAAAATGAAATTAATAAAATGTAACTCATCAAATATGATAAATTAAACTGTTGCGGGACATATGCAAACGTTCATATTTTGTCTAAAGGTTGAATAAACTGTTCCAAATTAGTTTTTCCCGATTATTTCATGTCAGGTTTTACATTCCCAGTGACTGACACACACACACACACACACACACACAGACACAGACACAGACACAGACACAGACACAGACACACACACACACACACACACACACACACACACACACACATCTGGCTAAAAGAAACTCAACCTGAACCTTATGCAGGTGCAACATCTTCAATGAATTATGAGTGAAATTATCATGAATATATAGGCAGACTACATAACCTGTACACATGCTTACACCCCAGTTGACAACACAACAATAAAACCTGTCACACCCGTTCCTGTGCCTTACGAGTATATCTGAATATTCATAAGCACATGATGAATATTTTGATGATGATGCCATCTCAGCTCTACAGCCTCATGGCTGCTGATGGAAAATAGAAGAGTTCACATTTCAATTCTGTCCGGGATTATATAAGGTTTCTATTATGTCCGATAATGGTTTTTAATTTACATGTACGTTAATTTCCCGTGATTCTCAGCCGACGGAGCCTCAGACCAGCCCACTGCGACTGTCCGTCTCGCCTCAAAACCAACACGTATAAATACATGCCATTTACTTTCTATATCACAGCATCAATAAAACAGATTTTATTATTTAATTTAAAATATTTGTCCGAGATGGACCGAAATAGTTAACAGTAAAGATATTCTTTCCATTCAAACGCACAGCCATCACGATTTTAAACGCATTAAAGGACGTTTTCTTTAACTATCGGTTCCCAAATACTCCGTGTTATTAATTTAGCACATCCCCATCAATGAACCTAACATGAAACACCGGCGTCCGGCTGGTTAGCTGGTTAAGCTAGCTAACTAGCCCCGCTCGGTTGTCACGACTGACAACGACTGTTCCCTCCCTCACCTCACCTCACCTTCTGTGTGTCAGTCTCTCTGTGTCCTCCGAACCGGCAGAGACAGGTGTGTCCGCTTCTGACCGAAGCTCCGTGTAATTGAGAGTATTTGGTGTTAGAAGCTGCGGTCACCGATCACTCTTGAATCCAAGATGTCGGCCGCCGCTCCCTCCCTCTGCAGCCGTCAGCGCACACGCGCACGCATGTTGGGCTCACGATGTTACCGAGTCCCAAAGACACGGTTTCTTTTCTTTTTTTAAGCTTAGGTCATGTTATTTGCTAAACTCCAACCTCAACTTGGTTTGCCAACCTCCACAGAAGAAAATAAGGTAATTTAGATAAAAGGGACACTTCACATGTGCCATTTGAGATGCAGGTAAACTATGGGATCAGATTCCCGCCAAATGTATACAAAAAAAATAACAAGCTGAAACCAAAATTTAAAAACGCGAGTAAAATGATGTTGCACAAAATTAAAAAATGAAAGCAACGTTTTTAGAATAGCATAGTAAGCCTTTAGTAGCAGGTAAGAAACAAAATGCTACACACAATGCTTTTATATTCTCCTGAGAGCCAGAAAAAAGTTTTTTTCATGTCATCACATTGGTTGGAGCATAAGAAACAAATGTCCTTTGTAGAGGATGCCAGGACTAAGTTATTAAAGAAAATAAAACTGAAAAGGCATGTATAGGCAAAAACAATGTTTTATTTTTTCATTCACCAATCAGTTTTTAGGTTTCAGCCTATTTTTAACCAAATCTTTGTACAAAGGTGATTCTCAACTATGTTATGAAAGATATAACAGAATGATTTGATATACTATTTTACTTTACTTTATGCAATATGTGTGTAGAATGTCCATAAACTGGTATTCCCCTTCTATACAATGTATCTATTCACTGCATCTAATTTGCATATGAATGTGTTCTTGGGGCAAACCATAATGAAAAAAGTAGTGTAATAATGGGAGTATTAACTTGCCAACATTTTCATCTCAAATTTCATAGGAATATTGCTCTATGATTTCTTTCTCTATTGACTTGCTGTGTTTCCCCAAAACGTCTGATTAACATGATGTTTGTCCTGGAGTCCTCTACAGAGGACAAAAGTCTATGCCTGGGTCCCAGGATATATACAGTACGTGTTTGAGTAAAGAATAAATGCCTTTGTGAAAAAAAAACAGTGCGCGTGTTTTGAATGTGCACAAATCTTAAAATTATATCATAAAAAAAAACTACTTGCACATAATCTAGTATTAATGAAATAAAATGCCACTTAAGTGTATACTTAAAGATTGTACATTTCTTAATACTTAAGTACACTTCTAAAAAAAAGTGCATTTTAATAATGTCAAATTAAAAGCTTTACATTTTAATAATCTTTTGTCGTGCTTTAGTGAAGTAGGCCTACACTTATTTTCATATTAAAAATGTAGTACTTGACTATAATTTTAACTCTAGCTTGTACCCAATATTACATTTTTTACTTTTACTTTACCAAATTCCAATGTAGAAATACATATCACACATAAAGATGTACTTAAGTGCTTCAGAAAAGCACTGTACAGTTCAACTAATTGCATTAATATACATTTAAACTACAATACATTATTATGTAATTGTAAATAACATGCACTTAAGTGCGCGTACTTGTTTTGAATGTGCACAAATCTTAAAAGTATATCATTAAAAAAACTACTTGCACATAATCTAGTATTAATGAAATAAAATGTCACTTAAGTGTACTTAAAGATTGTACATTTCTTAACACTTAAGTACACTTCTAAAAAAGTGCGTTTAGTAATGTCAAATTAAAAGCTTTACATTTTAAATCATTGTTTTAATAATCTTTTGTCGTGCTTTAGTGTAGTAGGCCTACACTTATTTTCATATTAAAAATGTAGTACTTGACTATAATTTTAACTCTAGCTTGTACCCAATATTACATTTTTTACTTTACATTACTTTTACTTTACCAAATTCCAATGTAGAAATACATATCACACATAAAGATGTACTTAAGTGCTTCAGAAAAGCACTGTACTGTTCAACTAATTGCATTAATATACATTTAAACTACAATACATTATTATGTAATTGTAAATAACATGCACTTAAGTGTCCAAAAACTTTACATTCAGTTTGTACTTAAGTGTATTATGTTAAAGTATATAATTTATTTCCATATTAAGTGACCTTTTTAAAGTATGGTTTTTCACATCTTTTTCACAAGGGTTTGAGATGCAATCACCAGATTTTTGACTGACATACAACGTCATTTTCGCTGAAATGCATGAAATATTCATGCCATAGTAAAGTGTCACACACCATTACACACATATAGCTCAAACAAACAAATCTGACAAATGTAATGCAGCAGAGTCAGTGTTCACACTCTTCAGAAAGTCTGCCCGCAGATGGCTTTCTTATAGTTGCCTGAAGATTAAAATAAAAGGCGAAAGTATTTTAACAAGTTACACACATTAGCATTAAAAAAAGATCTCACTGGAATGTCTCAAGAGAACAGAGCTATAACTGGATCTGTCCAAACTCTTCTGCAGTATTAAAATGTTGTGTAAATAAACTTGAAGACTGTTGGAGTGGATGTGACTCCAGATGTGTGTGTTGGAGGACTCACTTCTGTGATTCATGATGCTTCATCTAGTCAAATGAAGGGTTACAGATCACAGCATATGGCTGTAAATCATTTTCTTATATACCGTACAGTGAATTTTCATCATTTGTGCTGGCATTTGCTCCTTCTCTTCGTCTGCTTTCTGGAATCCAGGACGTTTTTTAAGAGCAAAATGAATCCGGGCCTCATAGTTCATTAACATCACTCCCTTACATTTCACCAAATCGCATTGGTGGAGGTCTGAAGAAGCCAGTGTTTTAGTGTTAGTTACCAAAAAACTCTTGCACCTGACAAATATGTCACAAAAAAGCCCTATAATGGGAGTTTATGGGATTTTTCATCAGTTTTATTTTTGAATAATGATATAGTCGCAATAGTCTCCTCAACGGGCTGCATGATTTTCAGTATGAGAGTGCAGGACGGTTTACGTGCTAAAGTTTCATTTTTAGGGTTAAGGTTTGTTTATAAAGTGTGAAGCGTGTTCATCATGTGTAAGTGGTTCAGTCTCAGTTGCATATAAATTACGGCTTGTCCCCGGATCTTCCTTTGATACGGTGGAAATATAAATCATAGAATGGCACTTCTGAGAGCCAACGAGAATGAAATATATTCTTCTCCCTTAAATGCTGTCAGAATCAGTGTGGGAAAACTTTCTCTATGAGAATAAAACTGCAAGAAAATCCACCCATCATTTTCTACCACCTTAACTGGAGCGTGAGTGGAGATTAGTTATGACGGCCCACAAGCTCACATATAAAATTCCCTTGTGTTTCTTGTGAAAAAGAAGTGCTTAACTGTACTGAATTTGCACTTGTACGTCATACTAAAATGCCACTTAAGTGCACTTAGAAAGAGTTCACTTTCATGCCTGTTTCTCAACATACTTTTAAAAAGTGCACTTTGTAATAATGTCAAATAAAATTTTGATTGATTAATTGATTATAATTTCAACTCTTGTGTGTCATTTGAAATATTTTGTTTTTAATTTAATTGTAAATAACATGCATTTAAGTGTCCGAAAACATCACATTAATTCTGCACTCAAGTATATAATTACTTCTGTTTGCTGAAAACATATTCTTTGGTTGCAAGTTTTAAGGAATTATGGACTTCATTATGGTGTCTAGAAGAGAAGGTTTTGTTATGTCTTCATGATGCAGAAGAATAAAAGTGATGTTCTTTTCACAAAAAAACCCCCAGAAAAGATTCACACTCCGTGTTTAGGCAATAAACTATATTTATAAATAAAACAATTTGTTTCGTGTTGTCATAAAACAGTGTACAGCGAGTATTAAATTGAACCATATCTGTTTCCAATAATTAAAAATGTGATAAATGCATCTGAGAAAAAAAAATGGAAGGTTTACAGAGAAACAATGAAGCACAGTGCTGACAGTTAATGATGACAGACATTAACATATTAAGTACTGTGTTGTTTGAGGAAGAGTGAGAGAGTGAAAGGAGCTGCTCTTCATCATATAATAATAATAATAATAATAGTGCATCATCAGGTTGCTTTAGGAGTGCTGATAACATTGAAACATTAAAGATCCATTTGGAACTTCATCACTGTTGCAGGTTCAGTACATGTAATACAGGTGGACTGTTACAAAGAATAACAGAACAGGACTGAATATCTCCCAAGTAAGTTCTTTAAATCAACAAATGATTTACTTAATAAATGTCCCTGGTCTTAATGTGCACAATTGATCAATTCAGGTTATTAAAACAACAAAAGAGATGAAAAAAACCCATCATGCATCATGTTTAATAAATTCATTTTAACCCAAAGAGTAAGGCGGACTTTAAAAGTCCTGTCTGTAAACTTAAAAACATAATTTTTCTCTCTCACTCTCCACAATTCTTAGCAGAAAATTAAAGCCATAAATATAAAAGAATTGCCAAAGGTTCTATCTTTTGATAGCATTTGTCTTTTTTTAAATCATTCAAAATTATTTGTTCATCCTTAAAAAGCAAAAGGTGATTTAGAAGTAAGAGATATCCTGACTTTCTTCTCATGTCACGCTTTTCTCTCCTGCTTAATTGAGTTCATCTTTGATTGAAAAACAGATCTTAACTTGAAGTTAATAAACTGGTCAGAGGACAAAATATAAAAAAATGCAGGCAAAGTACATAAAAAGTACACAAAAAGCAGCAAGCATTCACCTTCATCACTGCATCGCAAAGAGTCTCCTTAAATCAGAGACCTCGGGTCTCTGAGGGCATGATGGGATACGTGATCTGTTCCAGTCTTCTTCACTGAAGAAAGTGCAAGCCACAGGACACAGGAGGGACATTAAGAGGGACACTTAGCTACTAAAATGTCAATGCATCTCTTTCTCGTCTTCCTCCCCAGCTTTCTTTCTTGATTTCACAGTGCCTTGAGCATGTGGGTCGACCCTCGGGGTCACATGAAGCTCATCACATGACGTCGACGAAGAACTCACTAGGGTTGCCCATGGCCATGCGGAAAGATTTGCGCGAGGCTGTGAGTTCGGGCGGCACTGAGGCCAGGTCTCGGTCTGGAGGAGAGGCCGGCGCTGCTGTGGAGGGTGTCTGTGGCTGTGACTGTGGAGGGAGGCCCGGCGCTCCACACACCAGGCTCTGAACGCTCCGGATGGTGTGTGAGCTACGCACGCTGTGCTCGCTAGGGGCCGCAGCGGAGCGCTCACTGGGAGCCTTTTCTTTTTTTTCGGACTCGCTGCCGCTGCCGGATCGGCCTCCAGACTCTTGTGTTCCAGCTGCTGTATTTGTGTTGTTTTTGCTGCCGCTTCGATTCGAGCCACTGCTTCGACTGCCTGCGAGCGAAATGATAGAAAAGAAAAGTGAGACTTCCTATTTAAGTCTAATTCTTTGGTAACTTTTCCATGTATTCGCCTTGTAATTGGATTAGATATAATTAGGGCAGAAGAGTTGACCACAGGATCAGAAAGAGGCATTAAGGGGCAATATTTGCCCCCCTGGAAGTGATTTCATGGGGCATTTTTCTCTACCTTTGTATATATATATATATATATATATATATATATATATATTTCTGTCATGACAACTCTTGGAGGGATTGACATGGTAATGTACATGACAATGTTAATATGTTAATTCTTGGCGGAATAGATCTGCTACGCTGCTGCTGCTATTAACTAACTTCAACTGTAATATCAAATATCACACTACAATAAAATTATGATCAAGTACACGTGCTTTAGTATATTAGTCAACACATCAAAATAAGTGTATTTCTTTAAAGCAAAAGATTATTAAACAAACTGGGACCCACTTTATATTAACATGGTAGTTAAAGACACCTAATATAAAGTTGGGCCACATAAGGATTCAAACGTTACTTTAAAGTAAAATATTTAATTTGACATTATTACAAAGTCCACTTATAAAAAGTGTACTTAAGTTAAATGTCTCTTTCTAAGTACACTTAAGTGGCATTTTATTTAATTATTATTATAATTATTATTATATTATCTATTACAGTTTTTACAAAAATATACTTCAAGATTCGAAAAACACTACTAGTGCACATTCAATACTATTAAGCACACTTCTTTTTCATACTGCCTTAACTGGATAGATACTGAAAATGATGAAACACATCAAACATGTAAACATGTAACAAATAAAAAAAGAAATCATTACGATGAACCTGTTTATCCCTTTTGGTGGCATTTTCTTTCCACGCTCAAGTTCTTTTTTAAGAGTGAGGCTGCAGGTTTACCTATGAAGGCGTTGGGGA
>NW_015505498.1:936182-949695 GCF_001515645.1 Sinocyclocheilus grahami
GCCATCTAGAGTTTCATGCCAGAACTCTGTATTTATACACACACAGACACACACACATCTTTGCGTCTCTATTGGCATCATGCCAAAATAAAGTGATCTTGTCCTTCGAAAAACTATAACAGCTAAAAGTCAAAATAGTGAGACTATGTGTATACTGCTTGTCTGTTCAAAACCACTACTTTTCAGGAAATGGAAAAAACACTGTATTTAAAAAAAAAATGTAAACCCTGTGTTGTCAAAGATGGCTTTATATATGGTCAGCAGTGTTGGGCAAGTTACTCTGAAAATGTAATCAAATGACTGATTACTGATTACTCCTTTTAAAAGTAATCACGTTACTGTTCTGATTACTTTATTTCAAAAGTAATTAGTTACATTACTAGTTACGTTACATTTTTCTCCATGAAATTTATGAAATCCCAGCATACACACTCCCGATAAATATTTGTTATTAAAGCATCAACATTCACAGAACACTGTTATTTTTAGCTAAAGCAGCGGCTGCTGCGTGCATGGTTTGGATGGCAGAATGTCAGCAATGAGCGCTGCATTTATAATTATGTTTAGATATTTCTATTTTGCGGGAGTCCCGTGAATCATTTTATTCTCCCGCATCCCGCACACACACGAGTGTCTACCCCCGCCCGCACCAGCACTCGCCCATCTTGTCCCGCGTCGCACTCTGTCGCGTCGGGTCTCGCGGGAGCAGGTCTCTAATCCACTGGATTATCCATCCTTTTTACAATCTCTAGATTATAAAACACTGCATTCTGTCAGCAATGTAACGCGGCAGTAACGTATAGAGACTTCGGCTTGTAACTATACTCTAATTACTATTTTGAAAATTATAACGCGTTAAATTACTCCGTTACTAAAAAAGTAATCAAATTACAGTAACGCGTTACTAAGTAATGAGTTACAGCCCAACACTGATGGTCAGATACTTGCATATGTCATTATATTATTAACATTTTACCAAAATCAAGCTTAAGTGGAGTTACAAGGCTTTTCATCAGTGAATGTTGGACATCTGTGTTTTGTGCGTCATTAGAATGGCATTAGAAGTTCATCACATTACATTTTCATCAATTTACACGTTATAAAGTTTAGTGGCACTCAGTTTTTTTCTGTCATTTGGCCACAGTCTTCAGTGTCACATGATCCTTCAGAAATCATTCTAATATGCTGAAGCTGAGCAGAATTAAATGTAATTCTATATAATCTATATTCACATTTGTTTTACTTTAATTGTGCAGGGGCAGTTGTGGCGCTCATATCCTGAATTTGGGGGGCATTATTGTTCATTTTGGTGGTATTTTTGCCCCAAGCACCAGGTTAATTTCCGCCCCTGATCGAACGCAGTCTCACCTTCGCTGTGCGGGCTGCCAGCGCTGCCGCCCCCTGCAGTGACGCTGTGGCTGGGGTCGTGCACAGGGTGGGGATTGTACGGGTGAGGGATCGGGTACTGATAAGGGAATGTGAGCAGCCAGGGAGCTACACCAGGGTGAGGCAACGGAGCGAGAGTGTCCTGGTCAGACGCCCCACTAGAACCGTCATGGTCATGCAAGGTGAGACTGGCCATATCTGAGACAGAAGAGGAACAAACAGGAGGGAATAGAGTTCACTCCAAATGAATAAATGAAAGACGCTTCAATATGAAAGAGTGGGGAGAAATCAAAGAACTCACTGCCGCACAGGTCACCAAAGATGTAATAGCACTGTTCAGAGAAAGTGATCTTGTTGACAGTGTGCCGGATGTAGCCAGCTTTTAGCAGGTTGCTGGCGTATTTGCGTGCCTCCCGTCTGTCAGTAAAGCCCTCAACGTGATGATAGAGCCAATCCACCACATCTGAACCTGAGAGGAAAACTAATATTTTACTTCTGAAGACACTAGCGGAATGTCCACATCCAACTTCAATTTAATGCATTCTCTGAAATGAATTATTATTTAAAACAATTATGACGGTTACCAATCAAATCAAATACAACAGTGGCTGTAAACTCACCCTTGTGAAAAAGTAGCATACTTTTGAAAAGAGTACTTATTACGGAAATAATGCTTTTAAATTTTACTTTATAAGAATATACTTAGGTGTGAACTGAGTATAATACACTTATTCGCATGCTATTTACTTTATTGTATTAAATAGTTTTATTCATTTATATTAAATGCAGATATCTGAACTTAAAGAGTGCTTTTAATCCACTAAAGGACATTTTTATTTGTGATTTAATAATTATGTTGTCTTTGATATGTACTGACAGCATTTAAGGTAAACTAAAATATAGCTCTGACTGTCATTTTTATTGAAACTTCTAAGTAATGTATTTACATATATTTGTAATTATACATTTGTAATGATGAAGTTGAACTTAAGTACATTTAAAATATATTAACTAACTTCAACTGTAATATCAAATATCACACTACAATAAAATTATGATCAAGTACACGTGCTTTAGTATATTAGTCAACACATCAAAATAAGTGTATTTCTTTAAAGCAAAAGATTCTCTTTAATAGCACTGTAACCCACTATCTCTTACTTCGTGGGAGGGTGAAACAGCTGCGGGGGTTTGGATCCCAACATTTGGCCACAGTCAGTGTGATGGGTCTGTAAATGTGAACATACACAATTAGAAGAAATGTCGGTGCTGATATCAATCTCATTTAGTCCATAATAAGAGCACCAGACATCACGGTGTCCACCTCTTACCCAGGTTTATGGACGATCTCTCGCAGCACCCTCACTGCGTCATCATTACTCATGTTCTCAAAGTTGATATCATTCACCTACAACAAAAGAAAGCAACTCTTATAAATCACAACAACCATGAGCAGGAATATCTTCCAGTACAAATCAAGCAGCCAAACCAGACCTGCAGAAGCATGTCACCAGGCTCAATGCGTCCGTCAGCAGCCACCGCACCACCCTTCATGATGGAGCCGATGTAGATTCCTCCATCGCCCCTCTCATTACTCTGCCCGACTATACTAATGCCCAGAAAATTATACTTCTCTATAGTAAGGGGGAGAGAGAAAAGCAAAATGAGAGATGAACAGCAGAGTATAGATTTAGTATTGTTAGAGTGCAACATTTTTATCTTCATAATCATTTGTTAAAAAATAGTAACATTCTCCACTTCTTGGATGACCTTTTTTCCATGGGTATAGATATTAAAGGAATATTAATATAATGTAATAAACTGAAAGAAACACAAGGCCCAAATGAAAATTCAATCTAGTTTCTATTTCTAAATGCATGTTATAGATCTTATTGTGAACAATTCATCCGTTCATATGTTGCATTTTTAAAAAAATGTTTTGTCCTTGTAACGTTTAATCAGAATGTCAAAACTGGATCTTCCAGCGAAAATGTCAGACTGGTGTCTGGTGATGTATGCAGGTCTTCTCCAATCATTTAGTGCTCTTAGACTCCGCCCCTGCAAGCTTTTCATTGCATTCATCATCCTCCACTTTCAGTTTTTTTGTTAAACACATTGTATAGTTTCTGGGAAAGATTTTGTGCTGGAAATCTTGGATTTCAAGCAATCAATACTTTTATTCAGCAAAGACGCATTAAACTAATCAAAAGTCACAGTACAGTAATTTATAACGCTACAAAAATGTATATTTCAAATAAATATTGTTCTTTCGATTGATCAAAGATTATCACAGTTTCCATAAAAATATTAAGCTGTAAAATTGTTTTTCAACAATCATAAGAACCAATATTAAAACCCGTTTAATCCCAAATTTTTCCCAGACATGAAAATATCCAAATGATGTGTCATTAGTAACCCTTTGAAATAATCAATAACAATTTTTTTTTTTGGAAAAGTGTGAAAAATTGTGTTTTACGGCCGGTGGGATAAGGTGAGTACTGAATTAACATATTTCTGCAGTCATAAAAATTGTTATATATCTTAGCCCAGCTATTTTAAACAGTTTGATCCCATTCTAGGGTTATTATTATTATCCATAAAAAAACCTTAATGCAACATTGATAGGAACACTGAGATCATAAACAAAAAAATTCAACCATCAACGCATTTCAAAATTGTTACTTTTTTGTAAAATATAGCATCCAATTTTTATATTAGTGCTACCAGTATTACAACATCAATATTGCAAATTTTTTGTAACATTTTAATTGTATTTATTTGAACATTTTAGTGTAATTTTCACTAGCAACTGCAATTGGATTTATATTGTATACATAGATTCACTGTTATCCCACCGGTCACTATTGTGACCATCAACATGTTTACTCGTTCTATGACCACACTCAACAGAACTGAATATATGTGAATTCATATATTAATACTAGACACCTTAATGATAATGTGGACCAAAAATCTTTGTCATATCTTTATGTTAACATACTTTACTAGCCTTTGTTTTGGAGCTTTGATGCAGTTAACATCTAACAACTGCTCTGGTCATGTGACAATTTGCACTAATCATGTGAAACTGCACATATTTCATTGAGACCCTTTATTTTTTCCATATTTGCAGGAAGTGCACTAAAACATCAGTCAGTAAGGTTTTTAGAGCTTTATAAATGAAAACCTTTTTTACGGTCACTATTGTGACCGGTGGGATTAAACGCGTTAATAATTGCTAATAATACCAAAAATAATCTAAATTAATTGAGCAGCAAATCAGCATATTAGAATGATTTCTGAAGGCTCATGTGACACTGAAGACTGGAGTAATGATGCTGAAAATACAGCTTTGCATCACAGGAATAAATTACATTTGAAAACATATTCAGATAGAAAACCTTTCTTTTAAATTGTAAAAAATATTTCACAATATTACTGTTTTTACTGTATTTTTGATCAAATAAATGCAGCCTTGGTGAGCATAAAAGACTTCTTTCAATAACATTAAAAAAAACATAACTTTTGACAATCTAATTAAATCTAGATGGAAAACTGAAGTCCTGTTTTACATCTCTGTTCCACTCAGAAATGAGCGTCGTTAGTGAATGTCATTCATGTTGTCTTTAACGGAGTGGTGCATGTTCAACGGATATACATGCACACATACTCACCCATGTTTAATGTGACAGTTATGATGTTCAGAGACATGGTGGAGTCAGTTATGCTGCTGAACGATGAGGACTGGAGAGATCGAGAGAAAGAGAGCGTGAGATGAGGACACACTTAAAGAGACAAAACTTCAACACTGATAGCCATGAGGTTTATCTGGAGTCTCACCCTCTCCATTCTGGGTGCTTTGGGTTTCCGTCTGCGGCGGCGATGGCGTCTCATGAGACGTGACGATGTGCTCTGCTCCGTAGAGCTGCTGAACCTGTAGCAGCATCACAGATGACACACGATCTTCAAAACATCATATTCAGCCTGAACGTGGCTTTTGTGCACATATAATGCACATTACAGTCCTCTCAGCTCTGATTGGTCCTGAGAGTCACGTGATGCTTACCAGCCAATCGTCTGCATTAGTGTAGTAGTGTATCAGAGCATGGAAAACCATGCTTTGTGTTGGCTTTCCAGAGCATGTGATTTGAGTGTACATTAAGTCATCTTCATGAGGAGGCGATATGAAGAGCCATAAGCTACACTTAGCATGTATAGTTCCACCGTATCTCTGACTCTTACAATTGGATCTTTTTGTATATATAACTTTATCATGCCCATATTCAGATGACCTCTGTGAAGGCTGGCCTCTTTACATGTGAAAAACATCAGCATAGTTCACACTGTCATTGATTAGGATGAAGCAGAAAGGGTCCTTGTAATAGATTTAATAATCTTTATGCAAAATACTTTTGACCCTTAAAAACTATTTGGACCCTTAAGATTTTTTGCCATTTTGATATTATTTTCAGGACCATCAAGCTCATTCTGTCCTTTGATTCTCATTACGGTAATGCGAACTACAAAGTGTCATTCTCATTACTGTAACATGGAAAATAAAGATTAACATATTATTTTTTTATTACTATTATTATAATGTATATGCCAGCTTTTGTTTTACAGTCTTTAATCAATACATTTAATTTTTAAATAAAACAATTTAATGAAAATGTAATCGTTTATTTTAATTAAAAAAGCATTGCAAAACTTGTATTTTTTACTATTACAATAAAAATCGACTGTATTACTGTAATGAAAATCGTTGTTAAAAACAATTTTTTTTTTATCATTGCGAAACAGTATTTAGTACTGTAATAAAATAAAACATGGACTGTATTACCGTAATGAAAATCATTATTAAAAATAATGTGAAAGAAATTCATTTATATGACAAAAAAATCTAATCAAATGGGGGAAAAAAACACTATTTTGTATTATAATGGAGTTAAAAATTACTGTAAATTACTGTAAAGAAAATCATTGTTAAAAGTGAGAAAAATTAATTTATTTAAAAAAACAAAAATTTTGAGGAATATTATTTTGTACAACTGTCTGTATTACTGTCATGAAAATCACTGTTAAAATATTGAGAAAGAAATTCATTTATTTTATAAAAAAAATCATTGCAAAACAGTATTCTTTACTGTAATACAATAAAAATGGACTGTATTATTGTAATGAAAATCATTATTAAAAATAATGTGAAAGAAATTCATTTATATTACTAAAAAATCTAATCAAATGAAAAAAACACCATTTTGTATTATAATGCAGTTAAAAATTACTGTAAATTACTGTAAAGAAAATCATTGTTAAAAATGAGAAGAAATTAATTTATTTAAAAAAAATTAAAAAATTGAGGAATATTATTTTGTACAACTGTCTGTATTACTGTCATGAAAATCACTGTTAAAATATTGAGAAAGAAATTTATTTATTTTACTAAAAAAATCATTGCAAAACAGTATTCTTTACTGTAATACAATAAAAATGGACTGTATTATTGTAATCAAAATCATCATTAAAATTATGAGAAATTTGCTTAATTATCCTGAAAATAATATCACATTGCAAACAGTTCTCAATGTGCTAATACTAAAGTAGATTATATTTACTTGCAAAATATTTTTTCCCCTCTTCAGTCTGACTGACATGTAAACTGACCATTATGCAGCTTAAAGGCAGGTTTATTAGAAATCATAGATACCACAATAGCAGATTGGCAAGGGAAAAAAAACTTAATATAAATTACTGCACAAATTGTCTCCACTGATGGCTGGATAACAGAAAAAAACTGTGCATGGAAAAAAAATGTCAAATGTAATGACCTAACTGAATGGCTTTTTAATGGGTTTTCTGTTTTACAGTCTGGTTGGAAGTGCGCTTTGCATTGTTAAAGTTCTGTTTACATAGTACATCGGTCTAGGGCTGGCAGACATGGCCAAAAATCTTATCACAATTCTTTTCCATATCAAATGGTATCGATATTTATCACAATTAGGAAATACTTTCCACTTTTTGTTAGACCTTGAGAATAAATGTAAACATAACATGTTTGTTCACGATTAAACTCTACACAGCGTAATCTAACTTTTAATTTAGGAAATCCTTTTTATTTTCCCCAAAATCCATCCTGTGTTTTCCATTTGATTTTTTGTCTTTTAAAATGTGATCAAATGAAATCAAAACATTGCATTTGTCAAATAAGATGCTGCAAATAGAACTATATACATTAAAACATGGATGAAAAAATATCTAGGTTGTATGATATTGATAAAAATAATTACTACTATTATTACCATACTATTACTTTGAGAAGTACATACATATAATTTTAATACACATACATAGTAATACATTTCTGTCATCATTTCAAGTTAAAACTGAACTTTTATTTTGGTGGTTTGTCGTGAAGATCTTTGGGTTTCAGTTAGTACTTGACAGTAGTTTTTCTCAAATGAAACTAGAAGTGAAGTGACCCTCAGAGCAGATATGCAGATGAAATTCATGTTTTTATGTCCTCATATATTGAGACGACAGAAGCTAATAACACAGCGAGCATCACGTGTGTTTGGGTTTGTGTAGTAGACCACACTATGCACTATGACTTATTAGCCACATGTACTGACTGGCTGTTGTCACATTTATTTCTGCTGTTAGATTAAACGAGTAAAAATGTCCAGAGCTTATCATGATTATTGACTAGGGATGCACGATATTGGATTTTTGCCGATATCCCGATAATTTTGGCTGATAGCCGATATCGATATATAATAATTTTTAATTTTGGTTAGTTTAAGGTAAACTTATTTGTTAGAATTATATAAACAATAATAAAGTTATTTTATAATTACAGTACATTGAAGATTTGAAAATAACTATAAATAAACTATATATTAATCACTGCATTTTTTGTTTTTTCAGAAAGATGCAGTGGTACCATTAACATTTTATTTTATGATTTAACATTTGTAAATGGTCTAATGTAAAAGAGTTGTAAAAAGTCTGAAAATCCTTTAGAGCTCATAATTTGTTTAAAAAATATATAATATTACACATTAATATGAATAATGAATAAATCAGTTTATCCTCCTGAGAACCAGAAATAAAAAAACTTTGTGAATTTAGTATTTTTTCATGTCATTACATTGTTTAGAGCATTCAAAAAATAACATTTTTGAAAAATTATATTACACTGTATCTCATTTGCATATTAAAGTGCTGTTGGGACAGCATGTTGAAAAAAGAAGTGTAATAATGGGAGTAGTAATTGGCCAGATTTTCATAATAATATCTAATATTTCATAAGAATATTGATATATAATTTGTTTTCCTATTAAATTTTTTTGTCTCCCAAAATGTATAATAAACATGCTTTTAGTCCTGGTGTCCTCTACAGTGCACATGTATGAAATCATGTCCTGTTTCATAACAGGAAGTCATATTTTGATTTGAAACCCCATAACATTTTCCTGAGATGTTGATTTATGACAAACAATTTGAAAATGAATCAGATTTAAATTATAATTACAAAATATGATCATATTTCCATAAGGATGTACAATTTTATCACTAAATTAATGTCAGCCATTTTTAAAATCCAAGGAGAAGGAGTGGTCACGGTGAAACATCCAAACATTTGGTATCTCTGAAAAGCCCTGAATGTGCTCTGTACAGGACATCCAGAATTAAAACTGTGACATGTGAGGTCTCCAAGAAATTCACTAACATATAATGTCCACTACAGAGGCAACCATAGCTGGGTCTCAGGAGGATATATAAAACTATTTAATTAAGTGTCATTGTTTGTGATTTTTTTTTTGTTCATGTAAGCTATAGCTTCTGACCTTTAAATCAAAACATACTCATGATTTTATGGCATCAAGTACTGCTTTATTTAATCATAAATATTATTTGTGTATTTTGCTTTCATTTTATTAGAAGTAGGCCAACAGCGCCCCCTACGGAATTAAAACACCTTACTGAGCGGGCTTTAGGACCCGATTCCGATATTGGTCCAGAAATATCGTGCATCCCTATTATTGACATAAATTTTATTGTGACCTTGGCATGAAATCCTTTACCGCCCAGCCCTACATCATCAGATGTCTATTTCAAAAGAGTAAGAAAAATCCTTCTTTTCCATGACTGCTTTCTTGACATGAGTCTGTGAGAGCAAGACTCACCTGCTAGCAGAGTCCTCCTCCTCTGAGTCGAAGAAGCTGGTGGTGTCCAGCTCACTGCTCATCAGTGTTGAGGAGCTCTCATAGCCGGCGATCTCCGGCCTGCGCTCCGGCCGCGAGTGACCGTTCATCCGGCCTCCTGCAGCAGACAACACTCATCAAACAAGCCTGTGTGTTTCCTCATCATTAGCCAGGACTGACTCATGGGTAAACTCACCATGGTCATGTGTATCTTTCCTACGAGGCCTCTCTCTGTCTCTGTCTCGGTCTCGGTCTCTTCTCAGCGATGGACCCACCTCAGGCTCGGTATCATTGCCCAGGTCATCCTGACTTCCTGCGGCATTCGCACTGGACAAAAAGAGGAAGGCAGAATAATGAAGGACGAGTGTTCAGATGACACATAGCTGAGTGACACGGAGGCTTTTTAAAGAGAACTCAGTCAATGATCTGTGAATAAAACCGTTTCGAAACAGGTTTTACTTAATGATTAATTTGCTAATCGATTCATAAAGCATTTGTAAATCATTGGACTATGAAAGTGTATCATGTTGGAATCACGGACAACTCAACATTTAGCCTATTCTATACATTTAAACAAAATCACTGTGATGAACTGCTGTACTGAACTAAGAATGTAATTAATATTATTGTCAAATAAAACTAAAACCATTAAAAATTGCTGCTTGAAATTCTTGAATATCAACCTTCATACACCAATATTTTCCAAAATGTATTTTAGGGGCAAGAATGATTATTTTACTTTTTTATTATCATTATTATTATTATTATTTTCTTGAAAATATACAAAACAAAAAATGGCCCAAAATATATTAGTAAAAATATATTTATGTACATACATATTTTTGTTATATTTTGAAATATATTAAAAAAATTTTTTTTAAATAACTCAATTAAATAAACTAAAACTAATAAATAAAAATTAATGAAAACTATATGGGCAAAAAAAAACAACTAACAAAATTACTAAAACTTTAACTAAAATTTAAATGAAAACAGAAAATATAAAAATAAAATTGACAATATATTTAATAGTATTTACTATTATAGTTTATCAATTATACTAAAATAGCACTGGAAAGAATTTCCAGAACACATGGCCAGTATTTGTTTCATTATTAGACAAATTGCCATAAGCAAGCTTAATGAGCAGCATTTTCTAGCTAGCTTTAAAGCTATTGTTCATCAATAGTACGCAATGTGTATAAACTAAAGTGTACTTCACTATTCACTACGAAAACCTAATTATGACTAATAACAGTTTGCAACTCAGAAAAGTTGTGGCTCAAAGAAAATCCCAAAGTGATTTGAAGGCAGCAGAAATGTCTGTATGTGTGTTGGGGGCAAAGTACAGTGTGTAATTGTTTCTGTGTGTGAGGGGGTCCTTGTCCATTTGCACTGAGGATCAGCAGCAGAGGGCGATCACAGGTTACTGCTTTTAGCTGTGTGTTCAGTGCATGAATAATTAACCTGCACACAAACACACTCACACAGAGGGGGGTCATGCTGCCTGACAGACAGAACAGGAAACACACACACAGACAGGAAACACCAGCACGACAAACAACTATGCACACACATGTGGTTACACGCAGATAAAGAGACCCACCGACCAACAATGCCACAAACAGACCTGTGGGAAAACCAGAAACCTGACACGGATACGGACAAGAAAATAAAAAACATCAAAACCTATATGAGGGCTGAGCGATTTTGTCAAAATAAATCACATTGGTATTACTTTGACAAACATTGAGTGTGAAATTGAAACTGTGAAATCATAAACATTTAACGTCCCAATAGAGCGCTACAGCAACCGCCCTTGTTCAGCAAGTATTCTTCCATTCACTTCCTCCATAGGGATTTTTATCAAATTCGATAAAGAATAGAGCTGTGAATCATAATGCATCTTTGAAATCAAATGGTACTTCTTTCCTTATGAAATAAAGTAGACTTCAGCATACTTTTAAAAAGAGTATTTATTACAAAAAATAATAAACTCTAAAAGAATATACGTAAGTGTGAACAGAATGTAATGTTTTTGGACACTTAAATGCATGTTAATTGAATTTAAATTCAATTTATATACAATTTATATTAAATGCAATTAGTTGAACTTAAAAGTGATTTTTTTGACCCACTTAAGTAGGACGTAAATACATCTCTCTATGTAATTTCATAATTACTTCTTTGAAATATTGTTAAAGTGTACTGCTGAGTAGTAAGCCAAACTATATTTTAATACACTGAATAAAATTATAAACGCAACACTTGTTTTTGCCCCCATTTGTCATGAGCTGAACTCAAAGATCTAAGACTTTTTCTATGTACACAAAAGGCCTATTTCTCTCAAATATTGTTCACAAATCTGTCTAAATCTGTGTTAGTGAGCACTTCTCCTTTGCCGAGATAATCCATCCGCCTCACAGGTGTGGCATATCAAGATGCTGATTAGACAGCATGATTATTGCACAGGTGTGCCTTAGGCTGGCCACAATAAAAGGCCACTCTAAATACTTTAATGTCATTTCTATTGAAACTTGTATTTCATGTATTTTATGTATTTTAAGCTGCCGTTTAGTTCATTTGAAATATATTCACTTTAAATGTAATATTAAATAACACACTACAGTTTAAATTATAATCAAGATTTTACATGTGCATGTGATGTGTTGATTTACATAGTATGTTAATCAACACATCAAAATAAATGTACATCATTAAAGCAAGATAACATTTTATTAAAACAATTATTTAAAGTCAACTTTAAAATAAAACTTTAATTTGACATTATTACAAAGTGCACATTTTAAAAGTGTACTTTAATGACTCTTTAAGTGCACTTAAGTGTCCTTCTATTTCATTAATATTACATTATCTGCAAGTATTTTTTATTTACTTTTAAGATTTTTAGGTACACTAAAAGTGCACATTCAATACAATTAAGCGCACTTCTTTTTCACAAGGGTTGATTTGAAGTGAAAGAAGTACATAATATTCCTATAGTATATGATATATATGATCTGCAAAAGCAACTAACAATGAGTCAAGTGTGAAAAGACTGTAAAAATTAATTAGCCTACAACACCTTACAGAAAAAAAGACAAAACAAAATGCCGCTCATTTACTTTGAACTTTGACTATTTATTTCATTAAATCGCAGTGTTTTACAGTTTAATAAAGGCTATACTGCTTTTTAATGAGCTGTTCAGACCTAAAAACGCTTCACCTCCATCAGGCACTTAAAATAATCGATGCCTTTGTAGGTAAAACATCGATCTAAATTGATGAGCGTATCTTTCTTTGAGGGCCTGTAGAGTTGATTAGATTTACAAGTAATGGGGTCTCTGGCTTATTGGAAAATTTAAACACACACAGATCTGAGACTCGCACAGCTCCTCTTAACACACTCCTGTGATCAGCAGATGTCATTGAGGGTATTGACGTGCTAGCGCTCTCGGGGTTAGGGCTCTGATTAGTTCACGTTAGAGGAAACTGGTGCCTTTGAGACTGAAGGGTAATGAGTTCATGTCAACACCGAGCGCTTCCGGTCTCTAACCCCCTCCAGAGTGTGTCTCTGACAAGATCACACACGGTATTTAGCAAACTGTGTCCTTTATTGAAGTTTCTATTATTTAATGTATTGTTTATTTGTTTAAAGATATTGTGTCACATTGAAGTTTATATTGTTTTAATTTGTTCCATGTTAAAAAACTTTTTCCTATAGCAGTTTAATATGCAAATGTGAAACCACACGGTGTGAAAACTGTGTCTGAAACGTCTGGCTCAACCAGTGGTGTGATTGAGAGGTGAGACTACCTGCCTCAACAATGGCAGATGGGAAAGTATTCGGAAAACCTGTGTAGATTTTTGCAAAACTAATGTCTAGTAATGCATCAAAATTTTGGCAACAAAAATATTCATTC
>NW_015505498.1:950850-955827 GCF_001515645.1 Sinocyclocheilus grahami
AAAATTATAAACGCAACACTTGTTTTTGCCCCCATTTGTCATGAGCTGAACTCAAAGATCTAAGACTTTTTCTATGTACACAAAAGGCCTATTTCTCTCAAATATTGTTCACAAATCTGTCTAAATCTGTGTTAGTGAGCACTTCTCCTTTGCCGAGATAATCCATCCGCCTCACAGGTGTGGCATATCAAGATGCTGATTAGACAGCATGATTATTGCACAGGTGTGCCTTAGGCTGGTCACAATAAAAGGCCACTCTAAATACTTTAATGTCATTTCTATTGAAACTTGTATTTCATGTATTTTATGTATTTTAAGCTGCCGTTTAGTACATTTGAAATATATTCACTTTAAATGTAATATTAAATAACACACTACAGTTTAAATTATAATCAAGATTTTACATGTGCATGTGATGTGTTGATTTACATAGTATGTTAATCAACACATCAAAATAAATGTACATCATTAAAGCAAGATAACATTTTATTAAAACAATTATTTAAAGTCAACTTTAAAATAAAACTTTAATTTGACATTATTACAAAGTGCACATTTTAAAAGTGTACTTTAATGACTCTTTAAGTGCACTTAAGTGTCCTTCTATTTCATTAATATTACATTATCTGCAAGTATTTTTTATTTACTTTTAAGATTTTTAGGTACACTAAAAGTGCACATTCAATACAATTAAGCGCACTTCTTTTTCACAAGGGTTGATTTGAAGTGAAAGAAGTACATAATATTCCTATAGTATATGATATATATGATCTGCAAAAGCAACTAACAATGAGTCAAGTGTGAAAAGACTGTAAAAATTAATTAGCCTACAACACCTTACAGAAAAAAAGACAAAACAAAATGCCGCTCATTTACTTTGAACTTTGACTATTTATTTCATTAAATCGCAGTGTTTTACAGTTTAATAAAGGCTATACTGCTTTTTAATGAGCTGTTCAGACCTAAAAACGCTTCACCTCCATCAGGCACTTAAAATAATCGATGCCTTTGTAGGTAAAACATCGATCTAAATTGATGAGCGTATCTTTCTTTGAGGGCCTGTAGAGTTGATTAGATTTACAAGTAATGGGGTCTCTGGCTTATTGGAAAATTTAAACACACACAGATCTGAGACTCGCACAGCTCCTCTTAACACACTCCTGTGATCAGCAGATGTCATTGAGGGTATTGACGTGCTAGCGCTCTCGGGGTTAGGGCTCTGATTAGTTCACGTTAGAGGAAACTGGTGCCTTTGAGACTGAAGGGTAATGAGTTCATGTCAACACCGAGCGCTTCCGGTCTCTAACCCCCTCCAGAGTGTGTCTCTGACAAGATCACACACGGTATTTAGCAAACTGTGTCCTTTATTGAAGTTTCAATTATTTAATGTATTGTTTATTTGTTTAAAGATATTGTGTCACATTGAAGTTTATATTGTTTTAATTTGTTCCATGTTAAAAAACTTTTTCCTATAGCAGTTTAATATGCAAATGTGAAACCACACGGTGTGAAAACTGTGTCTGAAACGTCTGGCTCAACCAGTGGTGTGATTGAGAGGTGAGACTACCTGCCTCAACAATGGCAGATGGGAAAGTATTCGGAAAACCTGTGTAGATTTTTGCAAAACTAATGTCTAGTAATGCATCAAAATTTTGGCAACAAAAATATTCATTCGAAACAGCAAAAAAAAAAAAAAAAGGCACATGAATAAATCATCTCTTCCTGCTTACTACTAGCATGAAATAAACATAAATGAACATCAGAAGGTATGATGAAATAAACTGAAATGTATCATGTCTCATGTAATCACTCAATCAGTGTTCAACCATTGAAAGACGTCAAACAGCTTGTAAACAATGCCATGTAATAATGTTACATTTACCTGAAGAAAGCCATTAAATGTCCACAAGCTAGACAGTTAGCTAGAAAAGATGGTAAAACTTTATTTTAAGGACCAATTCTCACTATTAACTAGCATGCCTATTACTAGCATATTAGCTGTTTTTTGGTACTTATAAAGCACATATTAATACCTTATGACCATATTTTAGATCCCTTAATCCTATCCCATACCTAAGCTTAACAATAGAGATGCACCGATTGCAATTTTCTTGACCGATTCCGATTTCCGAATTTTTGTTAGTGTGATCTGCCAATACCGATTTTTGCCGATTCCGATTTTCTTTCTAAAAACTATAATCCCTGCGGGAATGACTAAAATAATGCACAATACAAGCACTATTTAACCGGAGCGAATGAGACGTGTGTGAGAGAGAAGGGGTCGTCGGGAGAATAGAGAGCGAGAATGCACGGTTGATGTTATTGCCTGTGCCGCTGGTAACAAAACGGATCGGCTCAAAAATCGGAAAGAAGTGAGACTGACCGGCCGATCACCGATCCGGGCCGATTATGAGAAAAATCGTCCGATTCCGATGCCTGGCCGATCGATCGGTGCATCTCTACTTAACAACTACCTACAAACTCTTAATAAGCGGCAAATTAGGAGTTTACGGAGTTGTAGTTAATAGTTAGTTAATAGTGGAAGTTGGAGCTTAAAATAAAGTGTGACCGAAAAAACCTAAGCTGTTAGTGATGTCTTCATTATTTAATCCATGTTTGAATAAATCTGTCATGAAAACAAGTTATTACAGCCACTGTTTAAATGTTTATATTTCAACAACAATCTGGAGTAGAAACATGCTGTAAATAGAACATATAGTTAATATAAACATTATAGTTTTTATAGAAAATTGCTATAAAAACTGCTGTATGTGAAATTTAAATCTTTGCAAAGAACTACGTTTTTATTGGAGTGTTGATTTGATTAAATAGATGTAATTAATTCATTGATTGATTATTACATAAACGTTACTTCCACAGTTTCAGTATTTGGCTAAATGAAAACTTGAATTTTGGTTTCTGTAAAAAATTCATTTTGGTGCATCACTACTAATATCGATTGAATATATTTTGGTCTGTTGGTGTACAATTTAATAGGCACATTCACTCTCTCTCTCACACACACACACACACACAGAAAGAGACAGTGCGGGACAGCTGTGGGGTTACTGACTGGAAGGAAGGGGGTCTGGAGTCTCCGATGCCTCCTGTCCTCTCCGGCGGGGGCGGCAGATCGGCCTGAGAGTCTGCACACACTGAACCGCCGTCAGAGCCATGAGAGCCGTCTGCAGACACCAGCTGTACAGAGACACACAGAGAGAAACAATGGAATTAGCTTATCTACAGCAAAGGAAGTTAAGCTCTATCTATAGCATTTGTGACATGATCGGCAATGTCTCATTTCTCATGCTAACATGCCAGCATATACAACTGTACGACATTTTTAAATGTTTTTTGAAAGAAATGTCGCTCAACAAAGCTGCATTTATTTAATTAAAAATACAGTCATTTAAAATCAAATTTTCACATTCAAAATTTACTGAGACAAAGCTGAATTTTCAGCTTCATTACTCCAGTCTTAAGTGTTGCATGATCCTTCAGAAACCATTCTAATATGCGGATTTGCTGCTCAAGAAACCGAGGGGATATTTCAGGAGTGTTTTTCACCCACCCTGTGACTTCACTTAGATAATCCAATCACAGCCAACATGGAAGAAGACAATGTGTTTTAAGAGCACAGCAACACACAGAGAATAAGCAGCCATTTTCACTTATTACACCTTGGGAGATACTTATTACATTTTGGATGATTTTTTTATTTTTTTTTAAACATTTTCCATATTTTCCACAATAGTTAAGAGAAAAAGCTACACGAAAAATCTGAAAGAACAGCTCAAATGAAAAAAAGAAATAAATAAAAAACCGCAGACAGATATGCTAATATATAAAATAATAAATATAATACTTCTAAATAAACAAAATAGTACAAAAAAATGTAAGCCTAAATTAAGAGTTATGTATTTTTATTGTTTTGTTTTTGTATCTATTTTGGATTAAAAAATTTTTTTTAACATGAACAAAAACAAAAATACAAAACTTAATGTGATGCATATTTATCAGTCATACATGAATGAAACAGTTAATAAAATAGGTAAGATTTAAATACACATTAACCAGGTTTATGTATTTATCATCAGTAAATCTGTTTCAGTCTCACACATTTCAACTAACTGAATATTGCTTGTTCCACAGCTAGCCATATTTAACCATGTTCATACTGTTTAACTGAATAAATGTAAATGTTTGCATGATGAACAGATTTATGCTGATTCTAAGCAATTGAAATAAATGCATTTTGAAAATATGGTTACTTAAAATCAAATAGATGCAAATAGTTAATAATAAACTATGCCATGATTTTAAGAGTGAAGTGTGAAGTGATTTATTTATGTATAACAAATATGCATCACATTTATTTTATTAGCTAGTTAAATGGATGGAAATTTTATATGCAATTTGAATACATAAATCTTATATTTATGTATTTGAGAAATGTGGCAATCCAAAAAGATGTCCATATCTTTTATAACTTGTTTTTTACATTACATATAAGCAATTTAAAGGGTCATATGATGCTATTTCAATTTTTCCTTTCTCTTTGGAGTGTTATAAGCTCTTGGTGCATAAAGAAGATCTGTAAAGTTGCAAAGACTAAAGTCTCAAATCCAAAGAGATATTCGTTATAAAAGTTAAGAGTCAGCCACACCTACCTAAAACAGCTCGTTCTAACACGCCCCCACATGTCTACCTCACTATGTGGGAAGATTTGCATAACGCCGCCCAAATGTTCACGCAAAGAAAGAAGGCGTAACTTTTATTCTCGCTGTAGTATTGTTGTTGTCACCGACCACCATGTCGTGCAGCGAAAGTGTTGTGAAAGGGAAACTACTTTGTTTGGTCTTCCAAAAGAGGATGATATCCGCTTCGTCATGCCTGGAGCTGATCTGTGCTGGACGCTGAGGAAATACATCAACTTCCCGCTGTGGATCGCCGGATCGGCTTTCACCGTGGACGAAG
>NW_015505498.1:955948-958985 GCF_001515645.1 Sinocyclocheilus grahami
CTCGTTCTAACACGCCCCCACATGTCTACGTCACGATGGGCGTAACTTTTATTCTCGCTGTAGTATTGTTGTTGTCACCGCCACCATGTCGTGCAGCGAAAGTGTTGTGAAAGCGAAACTACTTTGTTTGGTCTTCCAAAAGAGGATGATATCCGCTTCGTCATGCCTGGAGCTGATCTGTGCTGGACGCTGAGGAAATACATCAACTTCCCGCTGTGGATCGCCGGATCGGCTTTCACCGTGGACGAAGCAGAGTTCAGCCCGGGGTCGTCACATGTGGTTGCCACAAGCCTTCCGGACGCTCCTTCGTCGAATCCACCGGCCGCGCCGTTCTCAAGCCCGCCCGCCCACCGCCGCTCACTCAAGCCGGCCTCCGCATACTTTAGGCCGCGGTGTGTGATGCTTTTTCGTTGTGAAAGCGAAACTACTTTGTTTGTTCTTCCAAAAGAGGACACGACTAGAAATCAGTGGTTAAGTTGTATTTACAACACTGTTCCAGAACACTTCAACCCAAATATTCAGATGTGTGCAGCGCATTTTATGGAGGACTGTTTTCTGATCCTGGTAGAGTAGACTACAATGCCGGCTGTTCTGATTCACAGACTGTAAGTACGTTTTTTATATTTAAAGAATTTGCCACTGACGATTCAAACGCGAGTTTTTTGGGCAGTGTAGAGTAGCACTTGCTGTTTGTCATTTCTCCGATCACAAATGCAGACATGGTTTTATGTTACGCTCCGGCCGGACACGGCATCACAGTATGGTAAGGGGCTTAACATTTCCGTCACACGCTTGAGGTATTCGGCCAATCACAATGCACTGGATAGCTGGCCAATTAGAGCACACCTTGCTTTTCAGAACGATGAGCTTTGTAAAAATCGACGCGTTTCAGATAGGGGTTTTTTGAACCTTAAACCGCATAAACACATTTCATTACACCAAATACACAAAATAATGTTCTTTTTAGCAACGTCATATGACCCCTTTAAATAGGACCAAAGCAAATATCACCTTATTCCAACTCCTAACCAAGGGGGCCTCGATCACTAGTCTACCACAATAAATTGCTTTATTTTGGCAGCAAATGTTAATTTCCTGTTAGCATACTCAAATGGAATGACACTAGATCTAATTCTAACTGATGGATGCCAAATATTAAATGACTACTCCCAGGTGCTGAAAGCGGTGCCGTACTGCTCTGGCCACTAGATGGCCCTGCAGCACACTTGCGTTGCTCTTTCGAAGCCTGCGAGTTCTTTGACGGACAGAGCCAAGTCCCTCCCTGCCAAAAAGCTTCCACAGGTTCAGCTCTGCATGGGAAAGCTGCTGGTGTGAATCTGAAACGGGGGCAGTAAGAGGACGTGCATATTTCCCTAGACCCAGGTTCCTGCCTCTTCTGGCCACTGCATTGGAAAAGCACATCTGAAGATGGCAGGGAGTAAAGCAGCAACAAAGAGCACACCTTGTGTTTCTCTCTGGAACGGGAGATTTGAGAGATGGGAATCTGGCTACGCAGCCTCTCTCTCTGTGTGTATGTGTGCTTAGTTTGTTTCTCTTGGCCAACAAAACAGGGTGTGTGTGTGTGTCTGGAAAAGAGTCAATCAGAGCGAGTCTGACTATATAGAATAAAAATAATAGGGAATGTGAGAGTGTGTTACTTACATGTGCGTTCATCTGTAAATTATACAGCGGAATGTAAGTGCATTGAAATTGTGCAACCAGGTGTGAGTCAGTGCCTCTGGTTCAGAGAAAGAGAGAGAGAGAGAGAGTGTGTGTGTGTACAGGTGTATGTTTCTTGCTTTAAAGCCAAAATGAAATGGTGTTTAAAACCTATTTCTGTAATGTGATGTATTTCAGGATATCAACATGAAGAAACTACAGTACATATGAAATGCAATAGGTCAAAATAAAGAGTGCTTTTTCATCATAATTTCTTCTATTGTCTTTGAAATATTGTTCAAATGTACTGACAAGCATTTATGGTAAACTAAAATATACTATATAATGTATGTCATGTCTTTAATATATTTGTAATTACACATTTGTAAAGGCGAAGCTGCAGTTTATATACATTTAAAATATATTAACTTTAAAATTTGAATAACATGATGAAAGATTATTTAAAAAATATTTAACATGTACTTTATAGTAAAACATTTAATTGAACATTATTGCCAAGTTCACTTTTTAAAAGTGTACAAAAGTGCTAAGAAATACACAGTAGTTATATAAGTGAACTCTAAGTGCATTTAAGAGATCTTTTATTTCATAATGTATAAAAATAGTTATAGTGCACGGGACGGACATTAGCTGAGCCGAGCGACAGAAAGATAGAGATGGCGGATACAAAACAAAAGAGGAAAACGTCTGCGGAACAAAAGTAGGCTTAAGGCAAGAAGTAGGACCCGTGTAAATATCGGATCATCTTTCCAGCGCTGCAGAGAACTCAAGGAGCGGAAGGCCTGCGATCGGATGCCGAGGTTGCTTTGTTTCTTCTCGATAGATGAGTAACACCGTGTCTGCGCCGCAACAGCTAAAGTCTGTCTAGTACAGTGTTTCCCAACCTTTTTTCAGCCGCGGCACCCTTTGGAAAGTTGAACAAACTTGTGGCACCCTACAAAATTAATTTTGTCACAATATTTGAATTTCTATCTTCGATATGATAATTTGAAAAGTATAGATATTCGGTACAACAGGGAAGAACTGCAGAATATAATGTCATACAGATATTTTTAATATTATTAACAAATTGTGTCCATCAATGGTGGCAATCAGTAATCAGCTTGATTTCTAATGAAGAGACCAATTTATATGACAGATTTTAATGTAGGCTTTTATACATATGTAAACATTATTTAATTACCATTATAACTAGCTATCTCACTAATTTTTGCTCACTCAGTGTTTTTTTTATTTTACAGTGGGGTAATTTTGGTGCAGTAGCACGAGATAGCTTGATTTCAAACTTTGAATTGAATAAAAAATGACAAGTAAGCAGTCAGTAATAAAATAAGAACAAATAAAGAAATTAATAATG
>NW_015505498.1:959028-960193 GCF_001515645.1 Sinocyclocheilus grahami
TGGAGCGGCTATACCATACAGTCTATGGATAATACACACACGCACAAAGCGTCACACCACGTGAAAGTGAAACCAGAGCGGTGAGCTAATTTCCGGCAGCCGAAATTTCGGTGCATCTCTAATTATTGGCGACATTAGACATGGATATTACATAATAGATGCTTTTTAAAAAACATTTTAGCAATTTAAAAATATTAAAAAAGGATTTTTTTACACGGCACCCCTGCTCTCGACAGACGGCCCCCCGGTTGGGAAACACTGCTCTAGTACACTGGACGCGACAAAGCGACCGTTGAAAATCATTTGAAATTTGTGTCAATACGTCATGAATGGAACGCAGCAGCAGTTTTGCTTTGTTTCACAGAACTAATCGTTGCCTGGGTTGCGTACGTAGGTGTGGGGCGGAGCTATCAAAATAGGGGCGAGATCCTTTTGGGGTAGGGGTGTGTTTGTTTTGGTGATTTCAAATGTCAACATTGGCTACCAGAAATCACTTACCCCCTCTTTAAGTGAGTCAAAAAAAACTATCTTAAAGTGGAAGTGAAGCAGCCAGTCAAGTTAAATTTTTTTAGTAAACTGATTTCCACTTTAATAAAAAAAAATATATATATATAACAAACATGATTAATGTAACCATTTTAAAGAAAAAAGGATGTTTTGTTATAGCTTTTGGAGCAAGGATGCCGACCATCTTGCAGTACCACAGCTTGTGACGTCATGGGGTTGATTTGCTCCATTAGCCATCAGTTTCTTAAATAATGTAAACTTGACTGACTATTTCACTTCCACTTCCTCTTTAAGTTCAACTAATTGCTTTTAATATAAATTTAAACTATAGTACATTTTCATTTAATTACATTCAGTTCACACTTAAGTATATTCTCTCGCGTGTCTCTACGACAGACAGCAGAGGAGCAGATGTTTTTGCTCCTTGCGCTCAATTTAACGGATCCAAACACACACTCACGCCTGACTGACTGATCTCTGAGCTACTGTGCTCAGAGATTCCCTCACACCTGGGCCTTCTAATCAAAACTTTACCAGCAACATCGAGACGCAGGGCCCTGTTACATTCTGAAGTTAATGAAACACAAGCAGGAGAAATGAGATGAGGGAAGATCTGTATGTGTGTGTGTGTGTGTGTGTGTGTGTGTGTATGTGTATG
>NW_015505498.1:960386-1008636 GCF_001515645.1 Sinocyclocheilus grahami
GGGGTGTGGGTGTGTGTGTGTGTGTGTGTGTGTGTGTGTGTGTGTGTGTGTGTGTGTGTGTGTGATCGCTAACTCACCCATGACACAACACGTCCGTTGAAACACGGTAGTTTGGCGTTGTCATCAGATATCTCCTCCTTCACCACCCTGCAGAGACATAAAGAAACAACAGGTCTATTAAAATGTTTCACCAGAATAACAAATAAACATGAGTTTCACTCGAAATATAAAAGAAAGCATTGTGGTCTGTTCTCACGGATAACTAAATCCTCTTTGATTTTTGCTTAATCGTTTAAACCAGTAATATGGTTTTGTTCGAGAGCAACTATAATAAGAATACATAAAGAAACTAGACTGAAGAAAATGTCAGTTTTGCCTTTGCTATGCAGTTGCCATGGTGATTTAGCTGGTTGCTAGGTTGCTGTTGTGTTCTGTTGACTGCTATGGCATCGCTAGGTGGTTGCTAAGGTGTTATAAGTGGTTGTTAGCGCAAAGAGTTGCTATAGTGTTCTAGCTGGTTGCGATAGACTTGCTATTGCATTCTGGTTGCTAAGATGTTCTGAGGGGTTGTTAGTGCAAATGGTTGCTATAGTGTTTTGGCTGGTTGCCATAGCATTTTTTAATGTTTTCGAGTGGTTATATGGCATTGCTAAGTGGTTGCTTTACAATTGCTAAGGTGTTCTTATTGGTTGTTAATGCAAGCAGTTGCTATAGTATTCTCCCATTTCTATGGCATTGCTAGGCAATTGCTACATAGCTGCTAGGGTGTTCTGGGTGGTTGCTAGGGATTTGCTATTGTGCCTTTGTGGTTCCTATGACATCCCTAGGTGGTTTCTAAGATGTTCTAAGTGGTTGTTAGTGCAAGTGGTTGCTATAGTGTTCTGGCTGCTTGCCAGAGCATTTGCTATTGTTTTCTGGTTGTTTCTAAGGCATCGCTATTCACTATGTGGTTGCTAAGGTGTTCTGAGTGATTAGCACACGAGGTTGCAATATTGTTTTGGTGGCTGCTATGGTATCACTAGGTGTTCTTACCGATTGTTAGCGCATGCGGTTGCTATAGTGTTTAGGCTGGAAGCCACAGCATTTCTAGGCATTTGCTATTGTGTTCTTTCTGGTGATTTCTATGGCATTGCTAGGTGATTGCTAAGCAGTTTTGCTAATTGTGTTCTGGCTGGTTGCTATGACATCGCTAGGTGGTTGCTAAGGTGTTCTGAGTGGTTGTTAGTGTAAGCGTTTGCTATTGTGTTCTGGCTGGGGATTTCTATGGCATTGCTAAGTGATTGCTCAGCAGTTGCTAGGGTGTTCTGAGTGGTTGCTAAATAGTTGCTTACCAGCTCATGTCAAAAGAGGTCATAATAATGAGGCTTGACTTAGCAAACACCCCTAAATAAGTAAAGCCACAATGATCAGCTCCATTTATAAATGGCCCCTCACATGCACACAGGTTAATTTAGTCCCCCATAAAGTAACCCCAGAGTCCCTCCCCCTTCCTAGCTGTTCCTTAAAAAGGTGCTGACCCCTCTGACTCCTGTCGCCATGGAAACCTTTGTCAAAGAGGAAGCGGGTGAAAGACAGCTGGCTGGAAAAGCATGTGAGGTTTGCCGAAACAGACCATGTGATCTATTAATAATAAAATTCTATGGAGTGATCATGATTGCATTCATGCAATATAAAACAAATACCAGACAGCTATCTTTAATCACACACCAAAGCAGTGGTGATGAAACAAAGGCTATGCTATAGAACAACAGCAATATTTCAAAGCAAAACAAAGCTTATTGTTTCCCATACTGACAAAAATATATGTGAATGCTTTCTTGTGGTGTTTTTTCATTCGAGCCACTCTCAGCTTTAGATGGCATTTCCATGGACTTTGAACAGACCATCTGATGCATATTGTACATAAAAATAGCAATGTTTGAGAACAACAAGCTTCAATCTGATCTGACTGGCTTGCTTTACTGCCTCCTCCCCTAGAGTCTAAGTCAATTAATATCAAATTAATTCAAACTGATATTATGAAAAAAATCTACAATGTACATCCACATTCAGGGCTTTATTTGTGTCATACATCATCTCTCTCTCTCTTTCTCTCTCGCTTCCTGCCAGATGAAGCTGATCTAATGAAACCCTTCAACAGTGACTGCATCTGCTGAATTCACATCTGTTCAAGTGATGAGTCAGACAGAGCCTCTCAGGCTCAAGATCTCATTCCAACTCTCTGTCCCAATTTACAGCATACAGAAAGGCAATGCTGTTGAATTTTTGGAAGTCATAATGGTGGACACCTCAGAATGCTGTATGTATTATTACAACGCATTCTAAGGGTGTGTTCAAACTTGTAGTTCGGTTCGATTGGTTCATTTGGTCCGGACCAAAAAGGAAAACGATACATTTGGTCCTGGTCCGCTTAGCGTTCACATTGGCATTTTTGACAGCGAACCTAAAGGCATAGTGATACGTTCACAACCTGATTGGTCGGCTTGAATGACGTATATATCGTGACGGAACTCACCGAACACCCCAAACAAAAGGGTGCGTTCACACTTGGCATATTTGGTTCGATTAAAACAAACCCTGGTGCGATTGCACTGTTAGTACGGTTTGTTTGAGTAAAGTGTGAATGGGCCGGTATGAGATTTTGACGGTATGATAACCTTAAGCAAAAATATCACGGTTTCACGGTAAAATACCACGTAAACTTTTCTGAAAACGGTCAGTTCCCCTCAGAAACACATTCATATAAACCCTCAAATCAATATTGAGGATTTTCTTCCAATAGTTCGTGCATCATGAACAGTGAGTGATCTGCCTGCTGCAGTATTTTATTCTTTGTGTACGTCTTCAGCGTCTCTGGCCTGTGTTAACGGGCGTTTACAGACTTCACATAAATGACATTTTGGAAAATGATTGCATTGCAACGCAGTTTGGTCAAGTCCAGAACAGAGACGAGTTGCAATAAGAGAAAAAAAAATGTCTGGTTGCCGATCGCGTAGGTTCCAGGGGCAGCTCCTTAAGTTCGGCCATCCTTCACACATGTGACTGACCGCTCGCTCGCGCCAACAGGAGGAGGAGGGTCGTGTTACTCTCTACACTGAACTCAACCTGAGGGACTCCTACAGGTTCAGTCTTTGAGGAGACATGAAAAACAGTGCACATCGCAGGAACGGTACAACGGAAAATATTAGTGGTTTTGAAACCGTGAAATTTTCAAACCGCGGTATACCTTGAAACCGGTAATCGGCCCGTGCCTAGTGTGAACGCTCGCATCCGAACCCTGGTGCGCACCAAACAAGCGGACCGAGACCGCTGAAAAGATGGGTCTCGGTCCGCTTCCAAACGAACTCTGGTGCGGTTCGAATGATATATGAACGCAACACAGACCAAATACTTCTAAACGAACCAAAAACAGGAAGTAATGACCAGATGCGATGCTATGCGACATGATTTGACGACGTGGTGTAACCAAAACAAAATGAGCAGAGGGCAAACGGGGAGCAACGATGAGGTAAAGTGCCTTTTATGAGCTTGCAGGTGGTGAAAATAAAAGTATATGTACACGCAAGAATGAGCGCGCTTAGTCCAGCATACGGCATTAGGTGTGTTCGACTTAAAGCGCCGCTGAGAGGACCGATCGGTTAATGGGTGCTTTGATGTCATACACCCGCAGCGCCGCTTTAAGTCTAACGCACCTTTTGTTTGAGGTGTTCGTGAGTTCTGTCACGATATATATGTCATTCAAGCCGACCAATCAGGTTGTGAACGTATCACTATGCCTTTACGTTCTGTGTCTTTAGGTTCGCTGTCAAAAATGCCAATGTGAACGCTAAGCGAACCAGGACCAAATGTATCATTTTCCTTTTTGGTCCGGACCAAATGAAGCAAACGAACCGAACTACAAGTGTGAACACACCCTAAATGTTCTACTGTGCCAAATTGATGATGCCCAAAATGACATCTAGATAGGCAGCATGCTAGCTTTTGAAAAGCAGTATATGAGAGGTCTTTATTTGCATGTGTGTATGTGCATATTTTATCCCACAGTATGTAGACTGTGGCATGAGCACGATGATTGACAGCTCTCAGTGAATTCCATTCGGAGCACTTTGTTGCTTTTGGTGATCGTTCCACAGCGCAGACTCTAATCCTGCTTGGGCTATGCAATAAAAACTCAGCAGGGATTGTGACATAAGAGGCTCAGAGAGCAGCTCTACTTCTCCTTTTCTCATGCTGTTCTTCTCCTCTGCTCTCCTCATTCCTTTGGCAGCATGAGGTCCCATTTCTCCTAAAGCAGTTTTATCTGAAATCCTCAGTTTAGATAGCAGCAAAAGTCCTGCTCAGATATGAGTTGTATTTTTACTTGAATGAACAGCTAAAAAAATTCACAATCACCTTCATGTTGTTCCAGACCTGTATGACTTTCTTTTGTGGAACACAAAAAGTCACAATGAAATGGAAGTAGCGACAGATCTTTTCTTAAGGATTGTGATGTACATCTGATATAAATATATTACATAACAATGATATATGATATATATTACATAGCCATGTTCTGTTCAAATACTTTACAAATAATATATGAGGCTTCACCTTAGTTGATTATTTTATTTTTTTTACTTTTGGGACAATAATATGATTGAATGACTCCTATTTGAGAACAACTTTCACAGTGGGCTGATGAGTGGATATTTTTATGTTACGATTTTGTCCTTTTTAAAGCTTTATAGCATTGTCAATTTATAGTAGATCCCACTTCATATTAGGTGCCCTATTATGCATCAAAAAATGTTCGGTACATTATACTTATTGTGTTTATGTTGTATTATAAAACACTTTTGTTGCTACTGAGATGTGATCCGGTTAAGATTAGAAACAGGTTTCGTAGTATGGGTATGTTTACATGTGGGTTAAGGGGTAGAGGTATGGTTAACATTGTAATACATATGCAATTACACAAAAGTATGTTTTTGGTTGCATTTTATTTTAGTCTCCTTGTTACAGTGGACCAAATACTTCTAAACGAACCAAAAACAGGAAGTAATGACCAGATGCGATGCTATGCGACATGATTTGACGACGTGGTGTAACCAAAACAAAATGAGCAGAGGGCAAACGGGGAGCAACGATGAGGTAAAGTGCCTTTTATGAGCTTGCAGGTGGTGAAAATAAAAGTATATGTACACGCAAGAATGAGCGCGCTTAGTCCAGCATACGGCATTAGGTGTGTTCGACTTAAAGCGCCGCTGAGAGGACCGATCGGTTAATGGGTGCTTTGATGTCATACACCCGCAGCGCCGCTTTAAGTCTAACGCACCTTTTGTTTGAGGTGTTCGTGAGTTCTGTCACGATATATATGTCATTCAAGCCGACCAATCAGGTTGTGAACGTATCACTATGCCTTTACGTTCTGTGTCTTTAGGTTCGCTGTCAAAAATGCCAATGTGAACGCTAAGCGAACCAGGACCAAATGTATCATTTTCCTTTTTGGTCCGGACCAAATGAAGCAAACGAACCGAACTACAAGTGTGAACACACCCTAAATGTTCTACTGTGCCAAATTGATGATGCCCAAAATGACATCTAGATAGGCAGCATGCTAGCTTTTGAAAAGCAGTATATGAGAGGTCTTTATTTGCATGTGTGTATGTGCATATTTTATCCCACAGTATGTAGACTGTGGCATGAGCACGATGATTGACAGCTCTCAGTGAATTCCATTCGGAGCACTTTGTTGCTTTTGGTGATCGTTCCACAGCGCAGACTCTAATCCTGCTTGGGCTATGCAATAAAAACTCAGCAGGGATTGTGACATAAGAGGCTCAGAGAGCAGCTCTACTTCTCCTTTTCTCATGCTGTTCTTCTCCTCTGCTCTCCTCATTCCTTTGGCAGCATGAGGTCCCATTTCTCCTAAAGCAGTTTTATCTGAAATCCTCAGTTTAGATAGCAGCAAAAGTCCTGCTCAGATATGAGTTGTATTTTTACTTGAATGAACAGCTAAAAAAATTCACAATCACCTTCATGTTGTTCCAGACCTGTATGACTTTCTTTTGTGGAACACAAAAAGTCACAATGAAATGGAAGTAGCGACAGATCTTTTCTTAAGGATTGTGATGTACATCTGATATAAATATATTACATAACAATGATATATGATATATATTACATAGCCATGTTCTGTTCAAATACTTTACAAATAATATATGAGGCTTCACCTTAGTTGATTATTTTATTTTTTTTACTTTTGGGACAATAATATGATTGAATGACTCCTATTTGAGAACAACTTTCACAGTGGGCTGATGAGTGGATATTTTTATGTTACGATTTTGTCCTTTTTAAAGCTTTATAGCATTGTCAATTTATAGTAGATCCCACTTCATATTAGGTGCCCTATTATGCATCAAAAAATGTTCGGTACATTATACTTATTGTGTTTATGTTGTATTATAAAACACTTTTGTTGCTACTGAGATGTGATCCGGTTAAGATTAGAAACAGGTTTCGTAGTATGGGTATGTTTACATGTGGGTTAAGGGGTAGAGGTATGGTTAACATTGTAATACATATGCAATTACACAAAAGTATGTTTTTGGTTGCATTTTATTTTAGTCTCCTTGTTACAGTGTAATTATACATTTAAGTACTGAGTAATATGAATTAACTACATGGATTAGAGTTAGGATGAGGGTTTGTTAAGGTTAGTTGCATGTAATTATGCATAATTTATTGTTACTATTACACTCTAAAAAAATGCTGGGTTGTTTCAACCCAACTTTGGGTCAAATATGGACTAACCCAACCGTTGGGTTACATTTTTTTATTAAATTTTTAACCCAAAAGTTGGGTTAGTCCATTTTTGTCCCAAGGTTGGGTTAAAACAACCCAGCATTTTTTAGAGTGTATAGTACATGAAAAGTGTAACACCGTAAAATAATGTGTTATCGTGTTTTTGAATATAAGTACAGTGTAAAAACATGTATATAATAAGTGCATTGTATGAAATTATCAATTTAAGTATCAGTACATAGTAGTTGAAGACAATTAAAATATTATGGAAAAAAGCAGCATGAACATTCTTCAAAATATCTCCTTTTTTGTTTATAAAAAAGTCATATGGGTTTGGAACAACACATTTTTTAATGAACTAACAACCCTTTAAATTAATCAAATGTTGGGTGCATTACAGTTGGACCTCCACACCTTTGTAAGGATCTTCAGACAGATTCAAGGCTCTCTGCCTGCCTTCCCCACATATGCATCCAAGCTGTCCCTTGTGACCGAGTCTGGTGCGACTGACAGGAAATCTTGGTTTGATTACAATTGTGAGGGGGTTTCCAACTGTTTTAGCCAAAGATCTCCTTCATTTGTAACAAACAGTATAACTTCATCTCTTTTCTGTCTACTTTAGCAATAAAACAAAAAAGCACTCCAATACTTGCACGCACACACACACACACAAACACAGACCCTTCATGAGACTAGCCCATTGGAATTGGGGCAGTGTGTGCAGATGGCTCATGTGTGTAGACAGGCCCATTGATTTGTGAGCAGAGCTGATCTCTAATGAAGAGGCCTTCCTTCTTCATTGCCCAAGTTGATTAGATTTAGTCTAGAAAACAAGCTTGGCTCCCACAGCAGAAGATGTGGAGGAGGAGAGAGAGGGGGAAGAAAAGAGAAAAGGGCAATAGATGAGAATAAAAAAGAAAGGATGTAAGCACTCCCAAATCGCTCTATCCTGTCTTTAGAGACGCAGTCAGTCCAAATCCTGACACCACCAGACAATGAGCTAGTGATGCAATGAAATCCACAGAGACTCAAAATACACACAATGCTAATAACCTGGAAATCACACACACATACAATATGCTAATGTTGTCCAACTCACTTGGAAAACTGTACTCACACGCACACTAGGGAGAGGACAAGACAGGAAAATAAAGCAGGGAAAGTAGGTCAGTCTCCTTTAAAGAAACATCACTTCCATCAGAAAGAACAAGTCGGCCTGGGAGTGAAAGGCTCTCTGCTGCTTACATTTGCCAGACTGACCACTCACACACATTTTATTCAAGACAGAAAATGGAAGTCTCAACTTCTGTATCAAAGGAGGTTAAATACTCTGTGTAACTTATAAACTATGGTCTTGATCCTGCACACACATAGTCTGTCCACCACAAATTTCCAAAACAAACACTTAACAAAGCTGATGCAGTATGCTGAGTGGACTGTATGTGTGTAAGTGCACCAGCTGTACAAGAATCAACAGAGCACTGCAATACCTCCTATGACGTAATTGTCACGGACCAATGGTAGTACAAAGGTGTTTTGCATCCGAAAAAAAATTTTCCGCAAACTTCGCTTTGGCAAGCCATTTCGAACTCCCAAAACGAACACAAAATGAACTTCGTTCTGGCCGGATTTTGTTCGAAATTACGTCACATCAGTTCGTTCTCCGATTTCGCTTGACGTATATTGGGGCCTTTACTGTGTGCTTTGTAAGTACTAATTGTATAATGACAAAGGTATGACAGGTATTACAAGGAGAAGGTGACTTTTCAGGACATTACCCCATGTCCCCACTTTTCAAAACGCTTATAAATCACACAGAATGGAGTGTATTGAAAATCTGAAATAGCACAAAGTTTCCTGTGAGGGGTAGGTTTAGGGGTAGGGTTGGTGTAGGGCAATAGAATATACTGTCTGTACAGTATAAAAACCATTACACCTATGGAGAGTCCCCACTTTTCACAAAAACAAACCTGCGTGTGTGTGTGTTTAATTTTTTGAATCCTTTTTTAATAGAAGTTGCACCCCCAAAGAGTGCACACCTTTAGCTTTTTTTGTTTTGTTTGTTTTTCTTTTTTGAGCTGAACATATCTATAAAAAAATTATCTTCACAACAGAATTTCCCATGGAAAGCAAAGTTAAAACAACATGATGTTTCCAGATTCTCCATGTAAGTGGCCCTGATTCACTGGCTAAAGTGACATATGCTTCTTCAATCACAATTTACATTGCAATATTCATGTCACAGTACAATTACACGAGTAAGTAATGAGTAAGTATACTGTATAATTACATCTTGTTATTGCTATTGAAAGTAAAACATTTTTAACATGAAACAATGGGCACTGTAATGTTAAGCATTCTCTTAATCTGGTTTATGGTTTCACACCTGATCTGTCACTGAACAAAAGCTGGTCTTTTTACTCGGACTTTACAAAAAACTCAGACTTTGAACCTCAAATCACACAAAGCCTCCTCCATTCACACTGACCACCGTTTATACAATAGACGCGTCTGCTGTTTGTACATACAGCGTTTACAATGACCTGGAAACAGAGCTAACACGGTCAGGAAAGCTCGGATTTCTCAGGTTGTGTGAGAGAAAGCGACGAAAATAATGACAACCAGAATAAAGCCGCTGAAAGTGGTCAGTCTGACAGGAACAGCGGGCGATAGAAATACAAAGGGTTTTATTGTCATTTAACACGCATAGTGTGCCTTACCCGAAATCATCGTCCATGGATTTGAAGAAAAATTTGTGGTTGGGTTTATTGAGGACATTTTTGAGGTCGGCGAGCGTGACGCTTTCAGCGGGAATGGGTAGTTTGATGAGGTAGGGAGTGTCCTGCTCGTCGAGGTGATAGATGATCTTGGTCTCCGCCATAGCGGGCCGCTGCTGAGAGACAGGCCGCGCACATCAGCCCCACAGCGGCTCGCGCTCCCAGCTTCCACCGCGCCTCTGTCCAGCCGCAGCCTCTGCGCGCTCTCTTCACTCAGCGACGATAAAACCCAGCAACAGAGTATCCTTGCGGTCGTATGTAATACAGATCTATCTAATAGTAGAATATATTAGTATAATAGATGGTGCTCTTTCCAAAACGACGCGACAGAATCGCGCAGGTCGGTCTTCTCTGGGCTCCGTGTGAATACTGTTGCTTTTTCCTCTTCTCTTGGAAACAACTGTCGGCCGGTGTGAGATTGCCCCTCCTATCGATCCACCACTGCGCTCCCTCTACAGGACGAGCTATACCCATAGTATACTGGTGCTTGGCTGCTAGCCTATAAATGTACTCGTTTCATTTAAGGATAAGGGATGCATCTCAATTGCGCGAGGATGCGTTATTTCGCGTTGTTGCATATTAATCACGCAGTAGAACAACTCGACTTTTGCACTGCGTGCAAACTCATTGTTAAATTATTTTAAATGTCCTTAAATGTTTTGGGGATGTGAGGTACGTAGTAACCCGACACATTTGCACCTCGTCGCTGTAAGTTAACTTACCCGAGGAGGACTTTCAGAGACTTGAGTAATGATGAGTTTGTCGGTAGCGCCCTCTAGAGGAGGACACGGTTCCTGCACAGCTGTTCACCTCTGGAGGTGCACAAGAGAGCGTTCATCAAAAAAAAAAAGTCTTTAGCCTATATCAGACTTGGCATGCCTTTTATGGGGTAAATCTCATGAAATATGTAAAGCAGGTCATATTTCACCACAAAGAATCAAAATATTTAGTACTTATTTATTTTATTCCTTTTTCTACTTTTATAATATTTCGATTTTTTTTTACATTTTCACAAGCCCCTCCCTCCCCTGTAAAATACTGTAACGTATTTATAGCCTCCGCTGTTAAGTGTAATGGTCTTATAATAGCCTTTAACAGTGTTGGGGGTAACGCGAGTTACGTAATCAGATTACTTTTTTCAAGTAACTAGTAAAGTAACGCATTACTTTTTAATTTACAAGAGAATATCTGAGTTACTTTTTCAAATAAGTAACGCAAGTTACTTTTTTTTCTAATTTATTGACTGACAGCTCTCCTGTCCCCATGCTGAGAGAAATCAGATGTTACTGTAGTTCTAAAATAAATATGAATATGCATTAATTCATCTCACTCACAAAAAAACACAGATTCAGTATTCCTCAAAATGAATAAAAATAATGCAACTCAGAATATGCAATAATTAAATGTTAAACAACACAAATATGCTTTATGTATTTAATCCCATTCTATTAAGCAATGTCTTTGCTTCTGAGCTTCGATGATCCAGTTCAAGCGTACTAATAAGCACAAACTACTCTAGACAAACATTTGTGTGTCTTTGTTTATTGCTGAAATGTGTTGAAATGTCTTCTTCTGTATTCTACTTTACGGACGTAACTTTACTTTTCCTTCAGCCTGAGGTTTATTCATTTCACTTTTGGTGTGAAAAGGCTTTTATATTTGCCAAAAATAGAACTTTTTTATTTTAAAAACAAACAAGCAAGCCCTGTCTAGATTTTAAAAGTAACGCAAAAGTAACGTAACGCATTACTTTCTATAAAAAGTAACGAAGTACCGTTATTAGTTACTTTTTTATGGAGTAACGCAATGTTGTAATGCATTACTTTTAAAAGCAACTTTCCCCAACACTGGCCTTTAATGCTTCCGTGAGATGAGATCTATAACATAAAATATCTCATTACAAGAACCGTGCTTTTCCTTCCGACGCCAATTAGCTCCGCCCATTTGCATAATTGGCGCCATCTTACAGTTAACTCATTAGCGTGCATAAGTTTGCAATCGAGTGACTTAAAGATTGAAGCATGAGCAAACACTGACAAAGACTAGAGTATGAGAAAGATTTATCATTAAAACGGTGCTTCTTTACTCCCAGTTTAGATGAAAAATAAATAAATACAGGCCCATCCGTCTTACTGACAAAAGGTAAGCATCGTTTTTATTGCATAACTGGAATGTGTATAAATATTTCCTGATACTCAAAGTGAAAGCTGCATTTTCATATTATAGTCTGCGCCTATAGTTTTTGCACAGTAACCGTAGTCATGTGAAACAATGATTTATTTCTCATATTATTAACGTGGTAATATCAATGTTACTGTTTTTCTAAAGCAATGGTGTAGGTAATAGTAAAGTAACAGTAATTACTAATGTCGTAGTTGTAATTAAATTAAGTTCATTCCCCAAAAGATTTAGCATCTACAAAAATTCAATCTCAATTCCATAGTTGCCAAGTTGCACCTATAGAAAAACCATGAAAAAATTGTCCTGAAGGGGTCACGTGGCTGAAAACAAAAATCAGAGCACACACTGACAGGATCAGTAACACATTTACTCATTAAAGTAGACATCAATAGATGAGGGTTGTATACAACCCCTTTTATTGTTGGATGTGCAGTGTTTAAGCCTTCAGTCAACAAAAGTGGATTTGAGAATTTGTCTCCCACAAATGCAAGAAAATTAAATCCAAGTTAGGATCCTCAGGTATGACACACAAAGTGCTCTCTGATGTCTTTATTACCTGTAAAACTGAACCTGTCTTCCACTGTGCTTGTAGTTAAGGCCACTGTTGATCAGCTTGGACACATCTACCTATAACCCCACCCTGAACACCCACCACACTCACTGCATTCTCACAAATCATCATCTGTTCCCTTCTCTTCAAAACGTACACATTTAAGGGAAATTTGCCTATTATAAAATAAAAAAAGAAGTGAAAGAAATGCATTGGTTAAAAAAAAAAAATCACCACAGCATCTCAATTCCTGAAAGCAACCTCTAACACAATGCAAGTAGGACAATGGTCTCCAATGTCATCCTAGAATGGCTCAAATAACAAATTCAGGCTGTTCATTTGAACAGCAGTGTTGAAAACAACCACAGTGTTGAAAGCTTTGAAAGGCACTAACATGGCTCCACGTCTTCGGTCTTGATATACCTGAGACTTAACGTTGAGTGGTTAGCACCAGGAAAGAGAAGCTTGAGAAAAACAGATTCCAGTTCAAACAAAAAGTTTTGTCACAATCTGTTTGTCACAGAAAGGCTGAGAGTGTGTTGGTTCTGCAGGATCTTCATTAGGCCATGATCAGATTTGCACAGTGAGTACAGACTGTGTGCATTCATGCCACTTCTCAAACACTGTCCAGGAAGGCGACGAGTCAGGGATTGGTCCTCCTCAGAACACCTCTGCGTAGCTAGCAAAAGGAAAGTCTCTGAAATCTTGTTAAGTCCTCCAATTGATTTCTCAGAGAACAGATGCAAACACATCATATGAGATGATGTGCATAGGCCAGCGGAACATATGCAAAACACTCACAAAAATAAACAAAGACACACACATCTACACACACTCAAAAAGTGAATGGCTAACAGATGGCAACCAGTATCCTTGATACTGACATACACACACACACACACACAGGTTATGGCATAATAACCATTGCAAACATTTGTCCTCCACTTTGTTCCACAGCCCTGAGCAGCTTTATGTTTAGCTTATAAAAATCAGTGTCTGCCTTTTTAAACAGACATCCCAGTGTTGGTGGGAGAGTGTCCAGTCTGAGCCAAGGAGTTCAATTCCTGTCCAGTTCCTGCCCTTCTGGCTTTTCACCTCAAACCTTCTGCTTCTCCTCAGAAGTTTTGAACTCATGCGGACACATTGACGTCTCGCAGGGCGATGGTCCCGTTGGCAGGGGGGTCTGTGGGTGAGGAAGGGGCAGAGGATGGTGATGTGAGTAAAGATGGAGCTGTGCTGGTGTTAAGGGCGCTGCTTTGGAACAGTATCTGCTGAAGTGTCCTGCATAGATTTGGGTGCAAACGGGCCTGAGTTTGATAAAATACCTCCACAGCAAAACACTTCATCACCCCTCCACACAGATCCTCATAAAGGGGCACTGTGTACATCCGTGAGGTCTAGAAAGAAAGGAAAAGTTAATAGTTCTATGCATACAATGCCCAATTCTTAATTTAAAACAGCACTTCAGTAAGGTCAAGTCAGAATGCCTCAGTGAAAGCAGTGACAAAAGTCAAACTATACTACTCACACTTTAAAGTGCCCCTATTATGGATTTATGAAAATTACCTTTCATGCAGTGTGTAACACAGCTCTAAGTGAATGAAAACATCCTGCAAAGTTATAAATCTGAAAGTGCACCGTGTATAAAGTCTCTCAAAAGAAAGAGTCGACTCTGAATCATTGAAACGAGTCGTTTTTAATTCAAAACGAATCCCAAGCCCTTTCATGTTGATGTCAACATGAAACATTAGCATATTGCCCGCCCACTTGTTGGTCTTTTCATGTTGGTCTGAATGAAAATGCAAATTCATTCTTTGTCACTAGATGCCACGGTAGAAATAACGGTTTCCCCGGTAACGCTGTACACAAAGCAGCACTGCGCTCACAAACACTGCTTTATCAGGCATCACAGGCGAGATGAAATAAAAATGAGACCAATCGTACCAATCACCGCAGAATAGCATCACGCAAAGGAAGGCTTTTAAAAAATGAATCGTTGAGTGAATCGTTTGGAAGTCGTTGAGCAAGTAAGGTAAAAATAAATGCATATTATAAGACAATGAAAGTGTTTTTTGACCGTGCATGCACGTCAACCTGTTGTTGGGGACTCCCAAAACCAAAATATGAACCTTATATTACCCATAATAGGGGCACTTTAATATAACTCTGACGAGAATCCTCTAAATATCTCCTTCATGTGATAAAGCAATGCGTTTTTACACCAGATAAGGAGTTTGTAGTCAAGCAAAGAGAAGTGCCTAAAACAATAACTTTTTTCTTGTATTGAAGGTTTCCAATATTATATAGACACCAATGTTCAATTAAAAAGTTACATTATTAATTGTATTTAAAAAAAACATTCAACTGGCAAGTAACATAATAATTAAACAATAATTTTAATGTAGCAAACTGATGTGCCGTCACAGGTGAGTGTATATTGTCTATTGTACTATGGCTTTAAACACATTTCATCTAATCAGAAGTTAGTGTTAGATCGGTATGTTTCATATCTCCTCCACTTTGGAGATTTTATACATTTCAAATTGTTTGCCATGTATGACAAGTTATGGTATCATCAGGATTCACTCTGAAGAATTCATAATCTTTTTACAATCTCTTCAGATGAACTGTAACAATGCTTGACACAATACTCTTTAGAATACGGTAATCAATACAACATGCTTTCGATGAAGCAAAAGAAACCAGCCAAACTGGTTGTGATTGAGCACATCTCTTCACAGCTCTGAAAAGAGACATGACGTCATAAGCAGTTAATAGTCAAAGACTAGCCGAGAGTGTTTATTAGAAACACTGGAATGTGGATGCCCTTTAAGGAAAACTCAGTTTATATTGAGTGGAGGGGTGACGGAGAAACAGAGAGTGCCAGACACTAACTCATTGAATTACATGCTTTTTCAAACCAGACTGTCCCTAGCTTAATAGTGTTTGTGTCCTCTAAACAAAATAAGATACTGATTTGCTTTAACTCAGCTTACTAGCTTCAGACCACACAAAAGGCTCTTACAATCAATAAGGAAATGCTACATTAAAGGGAGGGGGGTCTAATGCTATTTCATGCATTCTGCGTTATTTACACTGTTAAATAGTTGGATTCTCATGCTAAACATGGTCAAAGTTTTAAAAATTAGTATTTCTGTGAATTAGTATTTCTGTGCCAAATACACTCCTTTCTGGGTTTGTATAAGTTTTGGAAAGTTTTTTTTTTTGAGCATGGCCCTTCATGACGTCATGAAGGGGGGAATTTTTGTATGGGGGCACTTCTCCAGGAAGAGCGTGTGCACACATCAACACATCAGGAGAAACAGAGAGTGCCAGACACTAACTCATTGAATTACACGCTTTTTCAAACCAGACTGTCCCTAGCTTAATAGTGTTTGTGTCCTCTAAACAAAATAAGATACTGATTTGCTTTAACTCAGCTTACTAGCTTCAGACCACACAAAAGGCTCTTACAATCAATAAGGAAATGCTACATTAAAGGGAGGGGGGTCTAATGCTATTTCATGCATTCTGCGTTATTTACACTGTTAAATAGTTGGATTCTCATGCTAAACATGGTCAAAGTTTTAAAAATTAGTATTTCTGTGAATTAGTATTTCTGTGCCAAATACACTCCTTTCTGGGTTTGTATAAGTTTTGGAAAGTTTTTTTTTTTTGAGCATGGCCCTTCATGACGTCATGAAGGGGGGAATTTTTGTATGGGGGCACTTCTCCAGGAAGAGCGTGTGCACACATCAACCAGAGCGAGAGCAAGAGCAGCCCATCAACGTGCTTCGTTCAGGTTACGGCAGTCGTTGGCAGCGCTGCACATGACTTGCTCGAGAAGAATGTCTCCAAAGAAGTGTGTTTTTGGATGTGAGGGAAAGATAACCTTGTTCAGCTTCCCAAAGAACCCAGCTTTACGTGAACAGTGGATGCAGATAGTTTTTTCGGGACAGCAATGGAGTTTCGCAAGTGTGTTTGTTTGTTCCCGTCATTTTGGTGACGAATATTTTATCAGCAAGGCCCAGTTTGACGCTGGATTTGCACATCGTTTGATACTGAAAGATGGAGCGGTCCCAGCGCTAAAAGATCCTGGTCATTAGCAGGCGGAGAGTAAAACTGCATCAAATTTCTGTGTATTGTTGGTAATCGGCGCCTACGTGCTCGCGACTCGCTAGATCCGCCCACAACACACCTCCAGGAGCTCGGCTGTTTTCTAAGAGAATCGTAAAGCTTTCTTCTATGAATCTGATCAAACTCAATCAATTTGGAGATATGAAGAATGCAATACTACTATATAGATCCTCAAGATCCTAACATGAGATTGGCCAAAACTGTGTGTGTTATGTCCCCTTAAATGCATTATCGGTTACAGCCCAAAAGGCACTTAATTCACAAAACTCACGTGTTTATGCAAGAAGCTGCGAACTCGGGGCAGATCAGGATAAAAGCTGTTCCGCACAACAATCTGCAGCCATCGAATCTGGACTTCAGCGTTCATGCCGTCCAACAACGCAGAGTAGCAGCTTGACAAAAGACTCATCACTTCTGAAAGGTCAATCACATTTCACATTACAAGAGAAGAGATGTCAAACATCAACGCACAGGGGATACTAAAATGAAATGAATGTTGACAAATTGCGAAATGGATTCTTAATACCTTGAGACAGAGGTGAGCGGTCTAGAAGGCGGTCCAGGAAGAGGACAGTCTGAAAGGTGCTCCAGGAGGAGAGGTCAAATGTAGAGATCACTTGGGGGTCAGGGGCATCCACGCCCCAAAGATCACACAGGTGCTGAACAGGGCCTGTTAGAGCTCTACCCGCCGAGAGATCCGGTTCACATAACGGAGGACCACAGCCATTTAGCCATCGCTCAAATTCTAGACCTGAGCAAGAGGGGAAGGAAGAAGGAGGGGAAGAAGTGTCACATTTCTGTTTATTTAGCCTCCATCTCTCACGCTGCTAATGTTGCTTTGACCCCTCACACTGGGTGTTATGACTGGCTCAACAGGGAAAATCCTAACCGAGGACAAATGGAGCGCAGTGAGATGAGTAACTATTAGTGTCTCTGTGTGTTAATCATCATCTCTGACAGCTGTCGAAACTCACCCTCTCGTTCAGCAACGCAGCTCTCCTTCAGCTCAGGGAAGAAGCCAAGGAAAAAGTCCAACAGATTCTGAGCGATTACGCTGCTGAATCTGAACTTCTCAATGTAGGCCTACACAGTGCACGAATTCAGAAACTTCATGTGTGGACCATGCCATATATGTACAGTGGAGCATGAAAATTCACGCATGTGTGCGGTGAATGTCGTTTTTCTCACCCTAAGAAAGCTATCAAATCTCTTGATGTCGCCACACAGCTGTGAGAGGTAAGATACAAAGCAGAAGCCTTTCTCATAGGTGAACAGATTCATTAGACTGCTGGGGTTTACACCTTTGGAGAAAGAGAAGGAAAATGGATAACATGGAACACTGACCCATGAATCATGGGTCTGACACTTCACAAGAACATTATAAATATTTAAGCACATTTTCCAGACAGGCTCAACATTGCAAATGAGGATTTTCCTTGCTTCTGTCTTTCTGAAATCTTAGTAACCAGGAATTTTAGATGCATTTACCACACAGCTATTTCAGGTGTACGGAAAAAGCACCACGTGCCAAACCCAAGTTCTCTTTCAGACTCATACAAAGGCTGGTTTATATTGTTAAAAAGGTTGTACCTGGCTCAAATTTTGCCTGCAGCTTACTGACAGGATTGTTGTCTCCAAGAAGACGCATCTGTCTGTGAAGAGCATCTAGACGGAACACTGTCTCAAGACAAGTGAAGGCTTCTCCTGAATCAGAAAATTGAAGTGATAAATGTAACGAGAGCATTGTGGAATATTTATAGGCCTGTGTGAATCACTCCACAGAAGTTTTGCATTTGCTGGGGTATAACACTCCCATATCACTGGCATCATTCTACACAAGTATGAATCTTTGTGGAATGTATACATAACCATTTCCAAAAGGCCTACATGGTGATGTTTCTAAGTTTGGATACGTGTGAGGACATGTATACCATAGGCCTCTGTGGTAATGCGCCTCTGAGCATAAGTGGCCAGACCCTCACTGAGCCACATTTCTTCCCAGGTAGCATTGGTGACCGCATTGCCAAACCAGCCGTGAGCAATCTCATGGATGACATCAATCAGCAGAAACTCTTGACTCTCCAGTATGGAGGAAATTATGAAAGTAAGACAGGGATTCTCCATGGCAACGATGGGGAATGAAGGAGGAAGGAACACTATGTCGTACCTGTAAAGGAAGAGACAGGTTAATACCTGAATATGACAACAAGCTTGATGCAATAAGGCGAACAAGATTGATATGACTGAAAAGTACGGAACTGACCTTCCCCATACATAGGGCCCAAAAAGCCCCTCTGCCACATTAAGCCAGCGCTCCACATTGCCGCCCAGTTTACTGACCGCACACGTCAGGATGCAGGGCTCTGCCCACACACGACTCCTAAAAGCAGATTGTGGCCAAGGTAAAGCATTGAACACTAATGAAAACAATGCACATATCTTAGATAATTGGCACATAAGCCAGCTAAAAAAGTCAGCATTTCTAGGCTGGATATAGCTGATGAACCAGCATATCCATGCTGTTTGGAAGCAAAAACAGCAACCGGCATGGTATTTCTGTTAACCTTGTTGACCAAGGTAGCACCTTCATGCTGGTAAATGTTGTGGTCTTGCCACCTGTGGTTAAGCAACCTATTTGAGACAAACCACCGCAAGCGTATCCTAGACTGAGCACCAGTATATCGCTGTTCAAAACAGCATATGCTGGTATCAAACTATTCTCTTCTTTTCAGCAGGGGTACTCCATCCCTGTTTACCTGGGCCCAATGTCTGCATGCTGTAGGTCTCCTGCCACCAGGGCAACCAAGTAGGCTGGGACAGGGTACTCCATGGAGAACTGGAAAACCCTGTCCTGTTTAGAGTATGCACTTCTTGAGGCACTCATCAATACTGTAACACCCTCTGGTACCTGTAACGCAGTACACATGATCTAAAACCAGAAAACAACACCGAATGCCCACAGAGCTGTTTTGGTGGCTCTGAGCAGCTTAGATAGACTCACCCTGACAGTGGCAGAGTAGGTGCTTTTGACGGCTGGCGTGTCAAAACAGGGAAAAAACGACCGGTTGCAGACCGAGTGACCCTGAGTGAAGACCAACGGACGGGTTTGTCCGCATGTCAGCTCTGCATCCAGCCACCAAATCTGATGAAGGAACCAGGGAACAACGAGGTGAGGGAATAGCTTTGGCAAATAAACGTTCTAGGGAATAGCTCTGAACATGCAAATGATTCAATACAGATTTACGTAACAAGGTTTAGGTTGCATGGTTAATAGATTAAAGCACTGTCATTTCATTTATTTCATACAGGTGAAGCAGTTGCGAATCCAAACGTCAAGTTAAATTGATGAAGTTGAAGAAACAGAAGACAACTACCCATATAGAGGTGAGCAGCTAAAATGCCCATGTTTTGTGTGTATATTACACCACTAAAACAGCACAGTGTAAGCAGGGCTCAGCAGTAAGAATCACCTTGTAGCCTGGGGCCAATTTTGGGCAGCTTGCAGAGCTGTCACTTGAGCTGTGTTAATTTTGCTATGTAATGTTTTTATGCATTGCAAACTCATATATTTGACTCTCTGTGATGTTAGTTGTTTAATTTGTTATGAATTCTGTCAAGTGTTTTAATCTAGCTGGCTATTACAGATGAGGTATTGATTGAAATTGTGATAATGAATTGTTTTGGAAGCATCAGTGAGAACTGATGTTTTGCTTTGCTGCGTTGAAAAAGACTTTTCCACGAAACACAGTCGTCATGCTGATACATTATAGCTGTATAGTTTCTGGCTAACACTGCAAATTATTATTATTATTTTATTTTTTATATACAAAGAAAACGAATGAAAAAAATAGTGCTGTCACACGATTAATCGCATCCAAAATAAAACATTTTGTTTACATAATATATGTGTGTGATCTGTGTTTATTTATTGTGTATATATATAAACACACACACACACATGCATCTATATATTTAAGAAAAATATGTTTTGTTTTTATATTAAATATTTATATTTAAATATAATATATATATACACACATACATGTTTGTGTATTTATATAAATATACACAGTACACCCATATATTATGTAAACAAAAACTTTAATTTTGGATGGATTAATCGCCATTAAATTGTTTGACAGCACTAGAGAAAAAAAATGTAAATGTTATTTCTGGCAGAAATTATTTTAAGGCTTTGCTGCTAGAATGTATTCAAGGGATTGAACACTACTAAACACTTTAAAAAAAAAATCTGTTTAACACAGCCCACCTTCCAGTAATGACCTCGTGCACTCATAATCATGACCTGGATAACTCTAGTTATCCACTTAAGGGGACATGACACTACACTGAGGTCATTCTTATCAGTATAGCTCCAGCACACTCACTGTTTCCCCTTTGCATGTGTCGAATAAATAAATGGGGTGATCCCACAAGCATGTTACAATCCCGTGTCCCACAGGACCCCTTAAATCTGCCAAAACAAGGCCATAAAAGCGAAGGTGGCAGAGCTGGTCATCAACATTAAGGCTCCGCTGCTGGGATATTTTTAGTGGATATTGACTCTGCGTACAATAGTCCTGTGCAACAAAGTTATTATTAGCGTGTATCAGAGGCTGTCACCGCGTTGACCTTACCGCAGGGCCGTCTGTGGTCGTGTAGCGGATGGTGAGACGGAAAGCCCGGTGCGGCCGGACCACCGCGGCCGGGAGGCTGATGTTCAGAGAGGATCCGTAATCGGTGAACGGTTCTATTCGGTAGGTGAGCGACAAAAACACGTCGGGAGCACCGGACGCGCCGGGCACCTTGCAGTCCACGGAATGAATTAATAACGAAGGATGCGTGTCCAGAATGAGCGACTGGACGCCGGGCTGGACGGGCGTGAGCTCCAGAACCTGCCATCCCGTCATCCTCTTGACGGCGAAGTTCAGGTGGAGGTCCAGGTGGAAATGTCGGAGCTTAAAGCTGTGGAAGTTGGACGCCGACGCGACGTCCACCAGGCGACAGTGCGCCAGACTCCGGCCGCCCTCGCAGGACTTATTGCCGGGCACGGCCAGCACTTTCCGACAGCAGCACAGCGTCGGCCGCTGCAGCTCGGCCATCGTAGAGTTGGCGAAGAAATACAAGATAACGTGACGACAGCGTCAAACTTTAAAGGCGGCGACCGCGCGCGGCGGTCTTCGAGCTCGAGCTCGGCGGAAGAGATGAAAGAGCGCTCGAGTTAGTTACATTGTTGCTGGAGTTAAAGGGGCGGTCGAGGCTGGACACTCCGCGGAGGAGGAAACCGAATGCTAGAAATGATAACAAAACCAGGAGGGCAGTAAAAGGCATTCAAACAAAACACAAGTCTACGTAAAATCCATTGATTTCATCCCTCCGACCTCCATCTAAAGCAGAATATACGCGTGGATGTCCCAATCAGTCCTGAGATCCCTGCGGAGAGCTCTACCGCTAGAAGAAGAAGAAACCCCGATGAGCAGAACCGATCTAAGTGACTCCCTCAGAAAACAGGAAGTAAAAGCAGGGGAGGAAATCACTTCGAGACGGGAAAGTTTTCGAGCTGCAGGGGGGCGCTGCGGAGCTCCAGCACATCTCACTGTCCAACAGCGGACAAACCACAGGGAAACAGCAGCACTGGGCTATGTTTGTTATGGATTACAGTGTAGTTCATATAAAGTGCCCACAGTGCTGTTGATAATAGATGAATTAGAATGACAATTATGTTATTATTTACTTAAGTTGTTCCAAACCTTACTGAACACAAAATATGTTTTGAAGGATGTGTGTAACCAAACCCTGTTGACTGCCATAGTATGGAAAAAATATCTTCTTTTATGTTTAAATGAGGAAATAAACTCATACAGGTTTGGAACAGAATTTCTGTTTTTGGGGTGAGCTGTCCCTTTAAATACTGATTCTAGCAAAATGGAATATTATTTCAAAAGCCATAACTAAATTAGCCTACTGCCATCCAAAACCGTACAAATCAGATCCTTTGTGCACAAACGAGGCCTAGAGAAGCTTATTCGTGCATTCATGAGCAGCAGGGTAGGATACTGCAATAGACTTCTTACTGGCCTTGCCATGAGGATTATTAGACAGTTGCAGCTCATACAAAACACTGCTGCATGTTGCAAAATGTTGGTTTTATTAGATCTCAGTGCTGCATTTGATATAGATTTTGTTCTCCACCGCTGCCAGCATCGCACAGAAGCGTGAGTTTCCGTTCGCCAAGAGCTTGGACGGCTCGTCAAATTCCACCACCTGGGTCCAAAAAAAAAAAGCTGCGAGTCAGTAAAACAGAGGAACCACAGAAAAAAAGGCTTCTTTACGTTTGAAGGAACCGTGGCGTAGAAACCTGCTTTCCCGTGGGACCCGACGCAACAGAGTGCTGCACGGGACAAGACTTGATGGGCGAGCGAGTGCGGGCGGGTAGACACTTGTGTGTGCGGGATGTGGTATAATAAAATGATTCGCGGGACTCCGGCAAAATAGAAATACTATTTGTCACAGTATTACAGCCCTACTCTGTAATAAGTTCCTGTTTTATCGATTATCCTAAATGCAGGCTATTTACATTATGCAACTGTAGTGTAAATACATATAAATGCCATGTCAGATGCAGCTTCTGTTCCAGCGTGAAGATGGCTTTGGTTGATGTTGATAAAACTTGGAGGGTAAAACGAAGCTTTGCTCCACTGACCGCCAGTTATTTTTACGCTGTTTGCATTAAGTAGTAGCGTAGTAAAACGCTGATATTAAAAGGCAAAATTCAGTAAACACCTTATGGATTATGTATATTTTGTACAGGCAAGCAGATGAAGCCAGAATATAAACGTAATGTGCAAAGTTCCACGTTAAATGGTTTCCCATAGAAAACCATTAGATTAGGAAAACACTGAACCATTAAGCGGATTGCGTTCATATTCCCGCCTCATCTGCTTGCCTATGTAAACTATGCATCATTAATATAGAGAATATTACTGTTTTAAATATATTATGGCACTTTAAAGGGTTAGTTCACCCAAAAATGAAAATTCTGTCATTAATTACTCACCCTCGTGTTGATCCAAACCCATAAGACCTTCGTTCATCGTTGGAACACAATTCAAGATATTTTTGATGAAATCTGAGGGCTCTCTGACCCTCCCATAGACCGCAAGGTAACTACCACGTTCAAGGTCCAGAAAAGTACCAAGATGATCGACAAAGTAGTCCGTGTGACATCAGTGGTTCAACTGTAATGTTACGAAGCTACAAGAATACTTTTTTGCGCAAAGAAAACAAAAAGAACGACTTTATTCCACATTTTCGTCTCAACTGCGTCACTTGTGGATGCTCGTTCACGACAATACCATGAAGAATACTTTTTTGCGCAAAGAAAACAAAAAGAACGACTTTATTCCACATTTTCGTCTCTACTGCGTCACTTGTGGACGCTCGTTCACGACAATACCATGACGCGAGCGTGTGCGCCGCCACACGCTGCATGAATAAAGTCGTTATTTTTGTTTTCTTTGCGCAAAAAAGTATTCTCGTAGCTTCGCAACTTTAGAGTTGAACCACTGATGTCACACGGACTACTTTGTCGAGCATCTTGGTACTTTTCTGGACCTTGAACGTGGTAGTTACCGTGCTGTCTATGGGAGGGTCAGAGAGCCCTCAGATTTCATCAAAAATATCTTAAATTGTGTTCCGAAAATGAACGAAGGTCTTACGGGTTTGGAACAATACGAGGGTGAGTAATTAATGACAGAATTTTCATTTTTGGGTGAACTAACCCTAAAGTGTTTTGACAACGTTTTGTCGCACTGTTTAATGATTGAAATATTGCCGCGGGTGATAAATATGGATTGCAAATGGCCAAAACTTGCATTTTGTTCACATACCTTTGTTTTATACTTTTGAGAGGTGATCAAAATATTTGCGGCTGTGAAACAGATGGAAAATTGACAGGCTTGTCCTGCAGTTCTATGGATGTTTTGCCCTCCAGGTCTTCGAGCCGGTCACGTGACTGAAAGCATTCTGATTGACTGATTGATTACATTTAAGTATCTGATATTTAATAAAGGTAATTGTGAAAATTGCCCCTACAAAGGTAAAAAAAAAAAAAAAGCCCTGGAAATCAATTCCAGGGGGCAATATTGCCCCTTAATGGAAAAGTTAGTTTCTGACCATACCACCACACTGATATTTTACTGCAAAACTAGTCATCAGACTGCTATACTGTACCTGGCCCTGATTGAGCACCATGATACGGTCACAGCTGAGCACCGTGTGCAATCTATGTGCAATGGTCAGTGTGGTGCAGTCCTGGAACGCATTCCGAATCGTCTCCTGAATCAAACAGTCGGTCTCTGTGTCCATAGCCGCTGTGGCCTCATCCAGGATCAAGATCTAAAAATCAGGAGGAAACTAAGTGGATGACCCAGTTAAATGAGACAGAAGTCTGTTCTGCGTTATCAGCTAATCCCGATCAGCTCTCTCTAACAGACGAGCTCAAAGTCGGGCTGTTAACTCACCTTGCACTGTCTCAGAAGAACTCGGGCCACACAGAGCAGCTGCCTCTCACCCACAGAGAAATTCTCCCCGTTTTCCACCACTTCGGACTCCAGCTTTAAAGGCAGCTGAGACACCTGAACAACAGAGAGGAGATGCGAGACAATGAATTACATAGATTCAAAGCCGTGGGAAAACTATGATAAGATGGAGGCAAGAGCAACAAGAAGTCATCGGAGACAAATACTTGCCCTTAGGTGTGAGAGACTAAATGACAAGCTGCTATGTGACAGAGTGGGCAACCTGAAACTACTTCTACTTCCTGTAAACGTTATACATGGTGTCACTTTCGAAGGGTTTTCTTTAGCTTACACATTCTTTCATGTGGGTCCTCTCCAGGGCATCCCAGATTTGCTCCTCTGAATACTGGTTAAATGGATCCAAGTTGGATCTGAACACAAAACAGAATGCAGATGTATGACTAAATAAGAAAACTGACAGATAAATACATTCATATGAAGCAGGATTATTAAGACACATCTTTTATTAAGCATGACTCGTGTCAACATTTCCCAATGTCAAGTCACATTTATATAGCACTTTATACAATATAGAATATAGCTTCAAATGATTTAAACAAGATAATAACAGTGTTATTTGTCAAATTCATCAGTCATGAAACCTGTAAAGTTAAGATGGAAATAAGCTCTACAGAAGACAGTGATGTCATTATTCAGCTTAAGTCAGTTCCGTGCTGATTCATTTCAGTGTTGATGTTGTTGAACAGTTAGTGTCAATGAGTTCCTGATGCATGACGCCCTAACATGATACGTGTGAAATGGTCTTTGGGAATCAGCTGAGATACAGCACAAGTCAGATGAGGTCCCGCCTACCTGACAGTACCACTGAAAAGCACTGGCTCCTGTGGAATGATTGACAGTTTGCTGCGCAAATCAGCAAGGCCAATGTTGCAAATGTTGACACCATCAATCTTAATGGAGCCGCCACACGGTTCTACCAGCCGGTAGAGAACCACTCCCAGAGAAGACTTCCCTGAGGACAGATGTGAAAGCAGATTTATTGTTTTTCTCTCTATTATACATAATTTCTCTGATTTCACCTTCTATTTTCATCCATGAAAGTCATTTCATAAAAGGCTTGATTCTAAAAGTTAGCATAAGTTGAATATCTGACTTGCATAAGAATGTTTTTCTTGATAAACATTTGTTATTAACCTCTGTTATTACACACTATATACTTTATTAGGTATTTAAAACCATAAAGAATATATATATTTGCCATTATTATACATGTGAATGAGCCACTCACAGAGCTTTTTTTTTTAAAATTGTATTTCTGTATTATTTATTTATTTATTTGTGGGATCACAAAATTATAATAAAAAGAGAAAAGAAAAATGAAACATATGAACTGTTGAGGAAAGACACAAGGAGCAGAGACTGACCTGAGCCTGTTCGTCCCACAATCCCGACCTTCTCTTTTGGTCGAATGGAGCAGGAAACTTTCTTCAGTATCATTGGGAGGTTGTCTCTGTACTTCATCTCCGTTCTATCAAACACGATCTCACCCTCCTGGGGCCAGTCAGATGGAGGAGCCTGGTTTTTCACCCTTGCAGGAGCCTCCAGAGACAGAGACTAAGACAGACAGAGGTGACTAAGCAAAGATAGAACTTCTTCCTTTCTGAATTCATCGTAAAAGAGTGACAACAGACGTCTGGAAGAGAAGCTTTTAATGTCAAGTTGAAATCGTCAATGATGTAGGACTAGTACCTTGATGTAATGGTGGATTCTCTCTACTGAGGTGAACCGAGCTTCGGTCTCAGAGGCCAAGCGAACAGTAAACTGGAATAACCCTGTAAGCTGTGAGAGACGAAAGAGATGTTCAGCCACGTACAATCAATTATTATTGTAGTATCACTGATATATTTGGAATTAAAAAAATTTTTTTTTTAAATATATTTTATTTTATATTTAGTCTTAGTAATTTTCTTATTTTTGTCATTTTTATTTTTTGGTTTTTTTTTTCATATATATATATATATATATAAATTATTTGTATTTATTAGTAGTGCTGTCAAACGATTAATCGCATCCAAAATAAGAGTTTTTGTTTACTGTTCTAAGTGGTTTCTAGGTGTTTGCTGGGTTGTTCTGGGTTGTTGCTAGGGTCTTCTGTATGGTTGCTAGGGTGTTTTTTACTCGTTGATAGGTGGTTTCTAGGGGGTTCTGGGTAATTGCTAGGGTCTTCTGAGTGGCGACTGAGTAGTTGCTGGGGGTGTTCTAAGTGGTTGCTAGATGGTTGCTAGGGTGTCATGGATGCTTGCAAGGTGGTTACTAGGCTGTACTGGGTCATTGCTAGGGTGTTCTGGATGGTTGCTAGGGTGTTTGTTCTGAGTAGTTGCTATGGTGTTCTGAGTGGATGCTAGGTGGTTTCTAAGGTGTTATTGGAGGTTGCTAGGTGGTTTCTAGGGTGTTTTCTTCCTGCCTGGTGTGGAAAGAGTGTTTTCACAACAGCGTTTACAAAGATCCGGGACAGTAGCTGCATTTGACGTGCATTCCCATCCTCATTTGAAACAAACCAATTCATTATTTACAAGCTTCAGCAGACCAGAGAAACTTAATTTATTTTTATCTTTCCGAGCTTCTGTTTATGCCCATTTGACAGAGAGAGCGAACAGACACTGTGAACGGTGCAGGAAGCAGATAGAGCTGCTTATTTCTCTCTGAATGAGTCTAGACTGAACAATAACAGTGAGGAACAATCACACAAACACGCTGTAATTGAACTCTTGGGTTTCCGCTGCTGGAATTTATAAGTGCTTGAATAGAAGCTGACTGCAGATGATCAGTGAGTGAAGCTCTGAATCTTCATGTAGTTCTTCAGAGTTTTGGGAGCAAATCACTTTAATGTCCTGGAGATATGATGTGCACGGCTCTTTATGCACTCTAGTAAATCTGCAGATGGAGTTCAGATGATCGCCAGTGCTGGGTAGACTACTTACAAATTGTAATCCATTACTGATTCCAAATTACATGACAAAAATTGTTGTTAGTAACCAATTGTAATGCATTACCTTTAAAAGTAATGCATTATTCTATTAAAGCGAACTGTGCCAGTGAGCATTGCCACAAAAATCATGTACTGAATTTGTACTAAAAACATTGACTGCTTTAATCCATATTTGTGTGTTTCATGCCTTTTATGGGCTTTCAGGATGTGCTCTTGTATTCAAACCGTCTAGACGCAGCTCAGCTGAATGGAACAGAACCCAGACGTCTCAAGATGTGTTTTTAAAAGATGCAGTTCTTTGACGGACATCTTTAACCACCAGAGCGCGTCTTGCTGTTTGATTGATTGCAGTGTTTTTAAGATGCCATGTCAAGTCAAAAGAAGTTCATCTTTAGAAAACAAGATTCAAACATAAGGTTAAAGCCTCAATAATGTCTCGCTGCTTTTGGTTAAGTCAGAGGTGAATGTATTGAAGGTAAGATTAACGTCAGAATATATATACAGTATATGTGTGTGTGTGTACGGTGTATATTTATTATATATATATAAATACACACACATGCATGTATATATTTCAGAAAAACATGTTATGTTTATATATTATGTTTATGTTTAACATTATGTTTATATATTAAATATGTATATATATATATATATAATATATAAATTATATACATGTACATATTTTCAAATATATATACTGTATGTGTGTGTATTTATATATACATAATAAATATACACAGTACACACACACATACATTATGTAAACAAAAACTTCTATTTTGGATGCGATTAATCGTTTGACAGCACTATTTATTAGTTTATAGTTATTTTAGTACTTCAAATAAGCTATTTTTTTCCAGTTAACATTATTCTTGTTTTTAGGTAACTTTTTTTATATAGATTTAGTTCATCTGATTCCTTTATACAATACAATAGCTTCTGTTGTGAGACAATCTGACCTTATGCAAATCTCATTTAAAGGAAATATCTGCGTCCTACACTTTTCAATCAAGTCTAAGAGCGTTGTCACACTTGTTTTGTTTATTTGGTCCAAACTGGAGTTTGATTCCCTCCCTATTTCACCGCAGGTCTCTTTTCACATTATGATATTTGGCTCTAAATCATTGTACATTTGCGTCATCAACATGAATACCGCCGTGAGTACTAGTGGCACCTGTTTTGGCAGAAAACCAATCAGGCAAAAGGCATAACATGCACAGAATGGCACTTGCATTATTCTGCCACAGATGCAAAGAATGTGGGATTTTCTCAGCAGTGATGAGAAATGCATTTGCTGTTCTGCCTCCACTTGACATCATCATTTGTGGTTTACTTCTGGAAAATAGGCTGTGTTGCTTTTATAACGACTGCAAACAGTTATACGAACCATATCCCAAGCCTGTTTTCAGGATTTTCAAGAGTTTAAAAAAAAAGTTTTACAAAACATGATCTACTCCAGTGGTTCTCAATTCCAGTCCTCGTGGTCCACCGCTCTGCATATTTTACATGTCTTTCTTATTTAACACACACGATTCAGACCACCAGCTCGTTAGAAGAGAGCTCCATGCATGAACTGTGTACCGCAGGGGTGCCCAACCCTGCTCCTGGAGATCGACTGTCCTGCAAAGTTTAGCTCCAACTCTAATCAAACACACCTGCCTTTCATTTTTAAGTGATCCTGAAGACCTTAATTAGTTGCTTCAGGTGTGTTTGATTAGGGTTGGAGCTGAACTTTGCAGGACAGTCGATCGCCAGGAGCAGGGTTGGGCACCCCTGGTGTACCGATTGACATGGTCCCTACACAGTGTTCATTGCTCAGGGAGGAGCACGGCAAATCTGTTCCGAACATTCACTTCAGAACATTCATTCACAGATTTGCACTACACCAAACGTCTGAAGTGACAATAGAATCATACAAAATGTGCAGAGCGGTGGTATGTGAGGACTGGAATTGAGAACCACTGGTCTACACCAAAAGCTTTAGACTGAAAATACCTTTATACACACAAAAATGTAGAATTAAAGGGATAGTTTATCCAACTAATGAAAATTCTGGCATCATTTACTCACCCTCATGTCATTCCAAACGCAAAAGACTTTGGATAATCTTTGAAACCCTGAGAGATTTCTGTCCCTCCATTGAAAGTCCAGGTTTCAAAGATAGAAAGAGAACCAAAGTCTTATGGGTTTGGAATGACACTAAGGTGAGTAAATGCCAGAATTATCATATTTGGGTGAACTATCCATTTAAAAGTGGAAAAACAACATTTTACACAATTTCCCCTCACCTGCACGGCATAGGAAATGGCCAAGCCTGCGTAAGCAGGAGGAATCTGGCCGTGCATGAGGACGATCATCAAAGCCGTGATGCTAATGAGAGCCACGCAAATCACATCCAGACGCACAGCCAGCCAGCGCATGGCACAGCTGAACAAATAGAAGGGAGCCTGGTTCTGATCCAGCAGCTCCTGATACCTGGGAGAAAACACACAGACAAAGTCCATCAACCACGCTCACTGGAAGTCTTATCGTTTAATGAGAAATATGCAATAAAGTGAGGCAGACTGATATCCCAGCGTTCACCTATGAAGGAATTCGTCCTCTTTCCCATAAGCATGCACTGTGGTCAGGCCCTGAATGCTGGAGGCAATGTGGGACAGGAAAGGTGACTGTGTGATGTTGTCTAATCGTTTGAGTTCTCGAATGAAGACCCGAGAAACCACGTGTAGCACTATAAAGAGGAGAACCAGCGGCCCTACTGCCACCAGGAACCACGGGAACACGCTGGCAATCACACCCAAGCAGAAGAGCACTAGAATCACGTTCTGAATGAACATCTCAGCCTGGAACGGCAGACGTGTGTCCACTGAGAGAAGACAAGGAAACGTTTAGACGTGTGAGACAGGTAAGAGAGTTTGTCTGAAAATAGAGGTGTGTATGGAAGACCACCGCCACTGAATAAAAAATTTAAAAAAGGTTATTGTGACTTTTTAATCTCACAATTCGGACTTTTTTTCACAGAATTGTGAGATATAAACTCGCAATTGCGAGATATAAAGTCACAATTGCGACATAAAAACTTGCAATTCTGACTTTTTTTCTTGCAATTGCATGTTATAGTTAGAATTGCGAGAAAAAAAGAATTGTGAGTTTATATCTCGCAATTGTGAGTTTATATCACGCAATTATGAGAAAAAAAGTCCGAATTGTGAGATAAAAATTCGCAATAATTAATTTTTTTTTTTATTCAGTGGCGGAAATGGGCTTCCATAGGTGTGTGATGTGTATCGTCTATGATAACAATATTAATTTTGTACAACCATTCAATAAAGTTCAATAAGTTAATATTGTGAGGTACATTTTAGGGGTTATTGTCTGTTTTTCTCTATGCTCCATTTCATCAACAAAAAAAAGTTCCAAACAAAGCCATTAAAAGAACCAAGCAACAGTGGTTTTTCGTTCCTGAATGAATCGGCATTTTTAAACAAATCAACAATAACAATTCATTCATAAAGACAGTCATTTGCATCATTCTTAAATGATACATTTGAATGAATCAGTTGAGTAAATGACTCAGTGACTCACTCAGATTTGCAGCCACCTAATGGTGGTTTTAATTTCATATTTAAAATACCATTTAATTTTTTTACAAATAATTTCATATTTCGATATCCAAAATATTATTTTTAAAACACTAATCTCATGACATTATTTATGCAATTGTAACTGCAGTGTAAATACATCTAAATGCCACTTCAGTTAAACTATGTTGATTTAGAGTGACGTAAAAGTCGCATGAATTCCAATATGACTGTTCAGACTGCAGTCGCATTGCAAAACATCTGACCTGTATCGGATTTAGTACCACATATGGAAGTGGCACAAATCAGAATTGAAAAGATCAGATTCCATGTGGTTTGTGCTGTTCAGACTGTCATGAGAAAAACAGATCTGAGTCACATGTGAGCAAAAAAATCAGATTTGGGCCACATTAGCCTGCAGTGTGAACGTAGCCAATATCTCATGATAGTGCTACAGTCTAACCCTCCATCAGGTCCCACCTTCATCCATGTCTTTGGAGAATCGGTTGAGGATGCGAGCCGTGGGCGTCGTGTCAAAAAATTTCATGGGACTACGAAGAATCTTCTGGAAAAGTTCATCATGGAGCCTTGAGGAGGCACGCAGGGTACCCTTAAAAACAAAAAAAAAATCAAAAGATCACCTGCTGAAACGTGGACCTCATTCTCTGACACAGCAAGTCCATCATGCATAACAATAATCGCTATACAAGTAACTATATGATGTAAAAACTCACCTTAACAAACACAATGCCTCTCAGTAGTTTGAGAAGGAGCATGATTCCCATAGACATGGTGTAGACAGCAGCATAGTGTTGCATCAGAGGGTTATCACGCATACTCTCACTCAGTACTGAACTGTTCCCCACCTGCACCGTCGTGTTCTGTTGAGCAAGAAACCACAGATGCATTGCATTATACAGTAGAACATGGTAATGAATGAACATTTGTGTGTATATATATATTAGGGATGCAACAATACAGTTAGCAGTGGATGTTGTACCAAAAGGTTCAATATTATATTGTAGAATTATAGAATTGCGGTGTTTCATATATATATATATATATATATATATATATATATACAGTGGGTACGGAAAATATTCAGACCCCCTTAAATTTTTCACTCTTTGTTATATTGCAGCCATTTGCTAAAATCATTTAAGTAATTTTTTTTCCTCATTAATGTACACACAGCACCCCATATTGACAGAAAAACACAGAATTGTTGACATTTTTGCAGATTTATTAAAAAAGAAAAACTGAAATATCACATGGTCCTAAGTATTCAGACCCTTTGCTGTGACGGGTATGAATACTTTCCGTACCCACTGTATATATATATACACACACACACACAAACAAGATCCATTTACATTGAGGTTGGTTCATGGTATGTAACATATTTATTGTTTTAATCTTCAAAGTCGGCCTGAAATGGAAGTTGCAATTAACCGAGAATGAATTGGATCATTGTTGTTTGCTAATTACTGCAATCTCATGTGAGTGACAGGTTGCTAGAAGAGATGTCGTTGCAAAGTTAATGTTTGTGGTTAAAGACTGAGGGCATTATTAAAAAAAAAGAATGATGTGCACAGATACATCATTTATTATAAATACTGCTAAATTCCATAAAAAAAAAAGAACTATGCATTTTTATTTCATGGTGACTTTAAATAAATATCCAATTAATATTTATTTGTTAATACAGAACTGATGAATATGACACAAAGATCAGTCGTATCACACTTAGCCAGTAAAGACCAAGATAAAGAATTTTTTAAATATTGATACTTTAGTGCATGAGTTTTGTGGCCAAAACGAATATAATTGGCGATCATTTGTGATATGTAATTTCCTATGTGTGAAGACACACTAACAGTAACAGCTCTAGAAAGAAAAGAAACGAACCGATGGTAAAGGTCAGAAGCACATGAAATATTTAAACACTTCTACTCTGGTCTCATGGAATTGAAGCCTTTCTGCCTTTCTGTTGCTCCGAACTGCCCATGTTCTCTTACCCCGCTGCCCTGTTTGATCCAGTAGCTGAGCCACCAGTTGCTGAAGGCTGTGCTGCCCACATTGAGAACAAAGAGGGCAAGGATGACGAGGAAGACGGGCCACCCTCCTAAAGCCTGGATGTAGACTCTGTACACCGCCCAGGGCACTGAGCCTTTCCCTCTCTCCTCCACCTGCATCAGCTGACCTGAAAGAAAACAGACAGAAGTGAGGTAAATCAAAGCCTCAGTCAAGTAGAGCTCAGTGTAATTTACTGTGTTTAGCATACTCGTACTTACCATCACCCTGGTTGGCCGTTTTTTCTTTTTTGACAGATCCTGCCTTCTTGTTCTCTAAGGGTTTCTTCAAGGAACTCCCAGAGTTCTTATTCGGAACCTGAGATGACACAAAACGACAGATTTGAAAGCTCCACCATGGCTTGGATCTAATTGGTGCATATGCAAAAATCATGCAAGAACCGATGGGGCTGTTGAAAAAGAGCTGTGTAGACATTCAAAACGTGTGTTTCACAGAAGAAATAAAGTCATACGGGGTTTGGAAAAACACGAGGAGAATGATGACTTGAACTTAAGGGATAGTTCTCCCAAAAATGATGTTCTTTCATCATTTACAAACCCTAGTGTCATTCAAAACCTGTATGACTTTATTTTGTAGACCACAAAAGAAGATAATTGAAGAATGCTTCAGATGTGTTGTCCATGTTATAAAATTCAATGGGACCCAAAACAAAGTGAAATTAATTCATCCAGACTCGACTGGTATAATTCAAGTCTTCTGAAGCGACATGAAAAATTTAAATCTTTATTCCTTGAAACTCATGTGTCAACTATAGTCAAACCCCATTGGTTCTTGATATTTGAGGTTCATCCTGACATGCGGGTGAGTAAATGACGACAGTTTTCATTTTGGGGTTTTCTGACCTCAATGATTGGTGTTTCTCCCAGTTGAAGGTTGTTAAACATGGCGGCGTAGTCTCCATTCAGATTCATCAGGTCCTCGTGGCTGCCCTGCTCTGTGATGCTGCCGTCACGCATGAAGATCACGTCATCACAGTCCACCAGATACTGACAACAGAAACAGGACAGTTTTTTTGGAAGTTGAATGAAAAATTCATAGAAATCTCACTCCACCGGGCATGACATTATAATACCTGTAGCTGGTGAGTGACAAAGATGACGGTCTTGCCACGCAGATGTTTTCTGATGGCGTTGTTGAAGATGTGATTTCCGACATGGGCATCCAGAGCACTTAAAGGGTCATCAAGTATGTAAATACCCCTGTTGCTGTATAAAGCTCGTGCCAGGCTTATCCGCTGACGCTGCCCGCCGCTCAGGTTGGCACCACGTTCTCCAATCTGACAAAAGAAATCACACCACTTTTCAAAAGATTGGCCCCGATTATACCGTCATTTAAAGGGGAGTTTAGTGTTTTGTCAATGTATTAGTATTGTATTAGTAGCTCAGCTCTAAAGCCTGGTGCACACTGTACAATTTTACCCACGATTTTGACATTTGAAACAAATTTCTGGGATCCTAAAGGATTTCTGTTGTCATCGAGTAAAATCGTGTGTTTCGATCGCCTACAATGTGAGTTTTCCATTGCATCTTCACCTGTATTTTTGTGGTCTGAAAAATGATAATATTCTTTCCTTTTGTGCTGTTTTTTCAAACACCTAACTTTTGCCATATTGTTCATTCCTGAAGTGAACATTTGCTGGTATAGTGATTAGATTCACTGTTTTGGCCTGCCGCCTTGAACATAAGAATGCATTACAAGTACAGAATGACGCATTCAGTGTGTGTAAATAATGCAGTGCATAACGGGCTTACGAGGATCTTGATTTTTGTGTAGGACGTGTTACCTCAGTCAGGTCAGCATTAGGGAGGATGGCCAAGTCTGGTCTCAAGCAGCAAGCACTCAGAATAGCCTGATACCTGCAGGAGACAAATAAAAGACATGGAAGAATAAAATGTCCTGCATTAAAAAACCAAAAGTGCTTACTCTTCTATGGTAAGGTGTCAATACAGTTATTAATATATCAGGAAACATGTGGAGGCTATTTAATGACAAACACAAGCGCTCAAGGTCATGTGTGCTCATTTTATCTTCGTGCTGAGTTCACCACTTCGCCTGCAGCCCCATTTCACTCGCTCAGCCCTTTAGTCTCCTTCACACTAAACTCAAACACATTACTCAGTACTGACATGTTCCATTATTAAGGCCCCAAGATACTCATCATTTTGAAGAATTTGAACAAAATCAGGCCAAAATGAAGTCCATTTGGAGTTTGTTTCGGAAGTTCGAAATGATTGGTCTGTGGCGATTACATAACATAGGGTTCATTTCTTTTATTTATGAACACACTGGAGAGCTGCTTTATAGTAGAAACTGAGGTTGTAATTTTAATTGAAAGTGACTTTGACACTGTTTTTTCATGTTTAACTCTTTCCCCGCCATTAACGGAAATTTCCGGCTTCCCGTGTTTTTACTGGTGTACGGTAGGAGGCGCTATTACGCACCTTCTGAAAAAGCACCGAATCTCTGGATCAAACAGAGTGAAGAAGAAGCAGAAACAAGCGATCGCGTATGTAAGCTGATGCATGTGTAAAATAACACAATCATCAAACATTAAACAGCATATAAATCTAAACTGCCTAATGTTACCGAATGAAATGACGATCCAAGAAGTGTTTGAGGATCCTAGGAAGCGATCTACACCATCTATGTTTTGATCATCGTTCTGAATCTGATCCAAATGTAGTCTTTGACAAAAACGCGATTTTAGCAGCTTTTTGGTCAAAATGTTGCTTTTTTCATGAAACTTGCCCACATTCAATTGTTGATAAAAAAAACACTGCATGAAGCTAGAATAAAACAGTTTTTTTTTTGTTTAAATCAGAGGCTCTGATGAGAACAAAATATTCTGGGGGCAATTAAAACTTTTGTGAAAATGATCAAAAATGCTAGCGGTGGTGGGGAATGAGTTAATACTGTTAAGCTGCTTTAAAGCAATCTATTGTATAAAGTGCTAATAAACAAACGTGACGTGACTTATCTTCACTGTACTGCCAAATTACAGAATTGGTGCAAACATATCCACATCACTATGATCAGATGCTTTCTTAACTGCCGTTTTCTCACTGCTGTCATTTTTGTTGTGTGTTTATTTTGAGGAAAACGAGCAGCACATATTTACATATTCATCTAAATGCCGCTCCCAGGAGAACGGACAGAATTGGGATGTTTGCTAACAGTAAACCATTGCTTTTGTATTTTGATTTTCTTTTTATTAAGTGAATAATGAAAGAGAACTTTGCTGTTAGTATTTTGGGGCCTTTACATTTTCCTTTTGTTTGGTGCTCACCTTTCTTCCTCCATTTCCTTGCCAAACAGGATATTGTCACGGAAGGATGCATTGAGAATCCAGGCCTGTTGTGCCACATATGCAAAATCTCCATTTACAGCAACATTCCCCTCTAAAAGAGTCATCTGGGATACACACATCAGGCATTATAACAGATAAGAGGATTTCGGAACACATCTAATGCATGATGCCTTTAACGTAGACAAAGGACAGCTGCTCTTTTTTTATGCTTCAAATCAGACAATCGCTCACCTGGCCAAGAATGGCAGAGATGAGAGAAGTTTTGCCGCTTCCCACACTGCCACAGACACCGACCAGCTTCCCCTAAAGATTTAAACACAGAAATGATCATTAGTATGATTATTCCTTGTTATCTCTACCATCACAAATCAACCAAATGAGCATTCAGAAAAGCAAAGACCTTTTGTATGGAGAGATCGATGCAGTGAAGAGTTCTTTGCAGCCGTTGGCTGATGGTCGGCACTTGAAGGGCTTGATCGTCAGGACTGGACGCCATGTCTACAGGCACATCATTCAACAGCTGGCCATGCGTTTCCTCTTCCAACATCCCATGATGTTTTGGGTCGTCACGCTGCCTGCGCTTCTTACGACACCCTCTAATTCCAAGGCCTACATAGGGTGTACTGCGAGGCGAAGGCTGGGCGCTATGTCCGCCCGTCTCCCAAGCCAAACTGGCACCAGTCATCTCTATGGCAATGGAAGGATTACTTGGGAGCTCACGGATCATCTTGACCTCGGCCATCATGAACAAACTCTGGAGGAAAATGAAAAAACAGAGAGAAAACAGATTAAATGAGCCTGTCTCGCAGGACAATTGTTTCGTTTAGAGGTGCTATTATTTTGCAATCTGTCTTTTTCTTCACTCCACACCGCAATGCCAAGTTCATGTGGTGGGAGCGTGGAGACGTGAGCTGCCGGACCCATGGTCCGGAATGGAGATGCACCCATGACGCTGCTGACGGTCTAGGATGCTGGGCTGTTAAACCCCTTAAGCGCGATGGGTCTGGCAGGTCGGGAGTCTCTCCACATTCCCTTCCTGGACCCACACAATTCTGTTGGGAGCCTGGTGAAGGGTGGCGATTAAGGGGACGGGGTGTCGATGAAAATTAGAGGGAGGCAGCCGTTCCATCACACAAAGCAAGCATGTCCAGGGTTGTAATGCAACAATCTTAACTTGGATTTTGTTTGCCGCTGACCATTTGAAATGCATCACTTAAGTGTGCTGCAGGGATGATATATTTTTGCAGGCCAAAACCAATAATGAGTTAGTATTTTAGCACTTCTGCTTCAGTCGTCTTGAAGTCAATGGTTTTTTAATGGGTTTTTGGTTAAATTTCGCACTCTTCACAGCACTGAGACAGCACTTCTTAAGGTTGTCAATGACCTCCTTATGGCCACTGACTCAGGCGCCATTAGCATTTTAATTCTGTTAGATCTTTCCTCTGCTTTTGACACTCTCTCACAGTATTCTCATCTCACGACTCTGTTCTTGGTATTTCTGGAACTGCCCTATCTTGGTTCACTTCTTACCTGTCTGACCATCAGCATTACATTGCTTTGCGCCAGGCTAAGTCCTCTACTGCTCCTATCTCTCACGGTGTTCCTCAGGGTTCGGTTCTTGGGCCTTTACTCTTCATCAGCTATATGCTCCCTTTAGGTAACATTATCCATCATCACGGCTTCAACTTCCACTGCTATGCAAATGACACCCAGCTCTATATCAGTTCTCAACACAACTCTCCCTTTCCCACCAACTCCATATCAGCTTGTATTAATGATATAAATGCTTGGATGACCAGTAACTTTCTCAAACTCAACACTGATAAAACAGATCTACTACTTGTCGGTTCACCAAAAAATGTTGCTCCTTTCTGTGCTGACAATGTTAACATTGCCAGGATCTTGGTTCGACCTTCCACCACCGTTAAAAACCTGGGCATAATCTTTGCCTCCCCTCTCGCCTTCCTACCTCACATTTCTTCACTCACTAAATCTGCCTTCTCTCCGTAATATCGCTCTCTTCCATCCCTTCTTAAATATCAATGATGCTGAGACACTGGTTCATGCCTTCATTACTTCTTGACTCGACTACTGTAATTCTCTTTTCTATGGTCTACCAAATATAACATTAAACAAGCTCCAATATATCCAGAACTCTGCAGCTAGGGTTCTCACTTTTTCAAAGAAAAACTCAACACTGATAAAACAGATCTACTACTTGTCGGTTCACCAAAAAATGTTGCTCCTTTCTGTGCTGACAATGTTAACATTGCCAGGATCTTGGTTCGACCTTTCACCACCGTTAAAAACCTGGGCATAATCTTTGCCTCCCCTCTCGCCTTCCTACCTCACATTTCTTCACTCACTAAATCTGCCTTCTCTCCGTAATATCGCTCTCTTCCATCCCTTCTTAAATATCAATGATGCTGAGACACTGGTTCATGCCTTCATTACTTCTTGACTCGACTACTGTAATTCTCTTTTCTATGGTCTACCAAATATAACATTAAACAAGCTCCAATATATCCAGAACTCTGCAGCTAGGGTTCTCACTTTTTCAAAGAAATCTTCTCACATTACTCCCATCCTACACAGACTTCATTGGCTACCTGTTTGTTTTCGTATTCAATACAAGATTCTCCTCATCTCCTTCAAAGCACTTCATGGTCTCGCCCCCCCATATATTTCTGATCTCATTCATACTTACTCCCCAGTTCACACACTACGCTCTTCAGATACTGGTCTACTGTTAATTCCACGCCACAGGTTAGCATCGTTTGGTGGATGAGCGTTTTGTATCTCTGCCCCCACACTCTGGAACTCTTGAGTTTGCAGAAAGGCGCTATCTAAAATAAACGTATTATTATTATTATTATTAAATGCCTGAAGTAAGGTATGTGGTGAATACAAACTCAATATATTTTCACATTTATTCTACAACATATAATACATCAGCAATACCCCTTGTGATTTTTTTTAAAGCTTTTTGAAAAAGGCGGTTGTTAACAAGAATCTAAATGGGACGACAGAGGTTGTCGGGGACATTAAACATCATCACAGTGAACAGATAAACTCATCTACTTACTAGTCGCTTTCACAGCCTTATTGTTTTTATAATCAAACTTTTTTTAACACAAGATTTTTGATTTTTCTTTTTTTAAACAAAGACTTAAAGAGTTGTCAGAAGCTTAATGGTGGTGAAGCTGTCTACAAAGTCATGTGACCGTAGTGTAGTTCATTCATAGCCTACATTTAGCTTTTTACCTCTAGTGATTGTAATTAGATTTCAAAATGTATCAAAGTTGTTCATTTGTAAAAAATTACCATGAACTTCATAACCTTTGTTGGTCACAGAGTTTATTTTCTGGAATAATCCAAAAACCAATGGAAAAATCCTATTGTGTTTTTGTCAAAGGATTCAGGGTTGGCCTACAAGCACACGTCATCACTGCAGCGCTCTATTGTTATGTGTGTGATGCTGGCACAAAAATCTAAACAAGGTGGAAGAGAGCCTGATCCAGATGTATGAAGCTAAGCATCCTGAGATGTTTTGTGAACCCATGTTTAACAAGGTGATGTATCACAGCACTCAACTGTTTTTTTTTCTGTTCTAAGCTCAAATAAATCTATTTTTTTGCTCTCATAATTTTTTACTCTTTCTTGTGTCCACTTTCATTTTCCTATTTTAACAACTTCCTAAAATTGCCCCTTTATAACAGTTATCTCCAATACATTTGATGTGGAAGTTTATTGAAGCATGATCCAAGTCATGTAAAATGGACTTCATGTGATTTTTGTCATCTGCCACTAAAGTCAGAAACAGAAGAAACGAAGATATAATCTGCATGATTAAGCGAAAGATAGAAGTGAGTTTGATGTCAACTGGAGCTTTTTAATATGGCACCAAGAACAGGCCCATTCACCATCTTATTCAGTCACTTCCCCAAGATCATCCACCTGGACCATATCAAACATACCTCAATGATACCATACCTGGATTTACAGGAACAGCACGCAAAATACACACTACCAGACTTGACAAAGGTAGAAGTAACTATCTAGAGAAAGAAGGAGAGGAAGCTCACCTTGAACCTATCGATGGCGACAGATGCCTCCGATAGAGATTTGACAGAAAATGGGGTGACCTTTAAGGCAAAGGTCATGGCATTGAAAACAGTGACGACAGTAAATGCCTGGAAAAAAATAAATGAAGTAGAGTCAGTGCATGAGTACATCAATACTGTGGTAATGCCTATACCTCCAAACAAGCAATGTAACCCTACCTGTGCGGCGGTAAGGTCATAACCTAGCAACATGTGGGTGGAGAATGTGGCCACACTGGCAATCACCACGACGATAGGTGCCACGCCGACTGTAATGCTCTGAAAATATCCTGTTTGTTCCAGAATCTGACGCTCCTCATCTCTAATTCCTGTTAGATTGTACATAATGATGAGCAAATGCCCAAACTGAATTTAAAATGAAAATTAAATGAAAATAGAAAAATAAAATCTAATTCAATACTGTGGTAATGCCTATACCTCCAAACAAGCAATGTAACCCTACCTGTGCGGCGGTAAGGTCATAACCTAGCAACATGTGGGTGGAGAATGTGGCCACACTGGCAATCACCACGACGAAAGGTGCCACGCCGACTGTAATGCTCTGAAAATATCCTGTTTGTTCCAGAATCTGATGCTCCTCATCTCTAATTCCTGTTAGATTGTACATAATGATGAGCAAATGCCCAAACTGAATTTAAAATGAAAATTAAATGAAAATAGAAAAATAAAATCTAATTCCATTTATTAATAAAAACTACAATAGAATATCAATTATATTAAGATAATACTATGCCAAACAACAACAACCAGGGTTATTATCATTAAATCTATTTTTTTTTTTTTTTCAGTTTCAGTTATATATTTTATTTCATTTTGTCATTTCCATTTAGTTTAAGTTGACTCAAATTAAATAAAACTAAAAACTAAAACTTGGACATAGACAGTAAAAAAAAATAAAAACCACAAAAATTACTACAACTTTAACTAAAATGAAAATAGATAAAAATATATATAAAAATATAAAAAATATATAAAATATAAAATGAACATATAAAAATAAAATTGAATTCAAAATATTATCAAAAACTACATTAGTATATCAGACGGTGATACTAAATAATAACACTGAGCCAAACACACAAGCTAAAAAAAAAAAAACTTACTTCGCACAGCTTGAGAGAAGGCCTTCACCCAGGCATACATCTTAATGAACTTGATGTAGTTCAGAATCTCATTCATCTTTTGAACGCGCTGGTCAGTCACAGCTACTCCCTTCCTCCTGAAGTACGCCGTCAGCCTGGAGCTAAACATCTGCAGGAGAAGCATCGGCGTTACAACGGAAACTCCCATTGGAAAAGCCACACGAAGCATGAACGGAAAGCTCACCATAGTGGGGTAGAAGAGGATGAATATGGCAGAGCCTAGCAGAGACGTCGGCCCCAATACGGATAAGTTGTATGCCATTCCCAGCATGGCCACCAGGGGCCCTCCAGCCAACAGGCTGCCCACGGCAGCGGCATCAAACATGCGCTGCCCGTCACTCGAACACATATTGATCAGCTAAAAAGAAAAGCAACACGTACGTCGGGCCTTCACCCAGGCATACATCTTAATGAACTTGATGTAGTTCAGAATCTCATTCATCTTTTGAACGCGCTGGTCAGTCACAGCTACTCCCTTCCTCCTGAAGTACGCCGTCAGCCTGGAGCTAAACATCTGCAGGAGAAGCATCGGCGTTACAACGGAAACTCCCATTGGAAAAGCCACACGAAGCATGAACGGAAAGCTCACCATAGTGGGGTAGAAGAGGATGAATACGGCAGAGCCTAGCAGAGACGTCGGCCCCAATACGGATAAGTTGTATGCCATTCCCAGCACGGCCACCAGGGGCCCTCCAGCCAACAGGCTGCCCACGGCAGCGGCATCAAACATGCGCTGCCCGTCACTCGAACACATATTGATCAGCTAAAAAGAAAAGCAACACGTACATCGACAAGACGTGCGAGATATAGCGTAGACTACCATGAAATATATGCGGGCATCACCTTCTTTAGATATTTTCCTTCACTCTTCATCTCTTCATCATTCAACACCCTAGGATATCTGCTCCTAACCTTCCTAAATGGCCAATTCATTAATCCAAAACTCCTCACCCGTCCCTCAACACCGTACCTCTCCCATGGTCTTCTCCCGAAGGCTGCGCAGACGCAGTATCTTGTGGAAGGCCAAGGTCAGGATGGCTCCACGCAGGCGGGTGCCGGTGCGGTAGTTCAGCGCCCAGGTGAGGGCGAGGGACCAGGAGCGAATCAGCTCGGTGGCCAAGAGGCCCAGCACCAGCAGCAAGCCGTAGGGCAGGTCGGGTTCGCTCATCTGCGTATACTCCAGCAACCGCCTCACCACAAATGCCTGCGGAGAGGGAGGACGAGCAAGGGGGCGACAGGACACAGCAGGCGTGACTGAGGATACAAACACAGCCGTGCACCAGCACACTTCACGACCTTCCTCATCATAAAACATCTGACATGTTTACATCGTTGGGCAGAAAAAGGTAAAGAGATGCAGATCATTGTATGCTATGTGTGGGACGTCATCATAAAATGCACGCCAGCCCTGCATAAGAAACATGCCCTTACCTCCCAGGAATCCTCACCGGCTCTGCCCGCCGTGTGCTCTCCCCGCAGGTTAAATGGACACCCTGTGGAGTCTGAAGAATAGCCTCTGTCACATGTCGCACACATGGGGACCCAGCGACCTCTGACCCCTAACTCCAATCTGAACCCCCCCAGACACCCACCTTCCTTTACAAACCACCCCTGACCTCAGTCATCAGAGCAAGGACAGGTATCTCTTCAAGGAGATGCTCTACAGGGAGCTGCTAAATATAGACAACAGGGAGAGAAAGGCAGTTGATGATTAAACAGAATCTTTTGATAAGCCTGATTTTCTCCAAAAAGTTGAAGGAGACAGAGCCTTGCTGTGTCGCCCATGGTGGGACAGTGACAGAAGCTCTCCTTGAAGAAAATGCTAGCCTATCCTCCTGATCTAAGGAGACTTCTCTTTAGACTGTGTTTGTGCTACATGCAATGCCCCTAAACTTAAGTTGTATCCCAAATCTAGCATTTCATAGTGGACCGTAAGAACAGAATACTTTCCTTATTATCTACCCGACAATAACACCACAGATATAAAACACCTGGTACCTGGAAAGCAAGAGACAAACAGAAACTTGCACAATCATAGAGCAGCAGTTTTTTGAACAGGTGTAATAAATTGGTTTCCGTTTTTCTGTTCTTGGAACAAAAACTGATGACTAAGCTTTGAGTCATTTCTCTTTAGCTTCATTAAAACTTCAGGATATGTATGATTAATAACATTTGGCCTTAACTAATAGACTTGCTTAAAGGTGAAGTGTGTCACTTCTGCACAACTGGCAGCACCAAACAGAACTGAAAAATACTGACCGCTGGTAGTCCTGCCTCGAACTAATGGCAATAGAGTGCAGCAGTCGGGTTGCGGACGTAAAAACTCCATTCGTTTTCTCCAAAGGGGATTTGGGGGGGGGGGGGGGCAGGATTTGATAGGTGGGTCTACAAAGCTAATAATACACAGAGACACAGACAGAGCTAGAGCGAGAGAGACAGATAGAGGGAAAAGACACCAGAAAGACACAACAGAGCTGAGATGGTGTTACTTACTGGGCCACTGAAGCCTGCGAGTTGAGTAACCATAAGGCAGAGGATGGACAGCAGCAGACGTGTGCGGCAAAAATGCCAGACCACACGATGAAGAGACGCCCCGTCCCCTCGTGACCTGACTTCTTCATCCCACAGCCCGGCCAGCCTGTGGAAATAATGTTTTGTTAATATGCAATGCATCTACCAATTACATCAGGCCTGGCTCCAGGTCCAAGAAGTACTTGATTTGGACATGAGCCATGCCAATGCAATGGTATTCTTTAAAGTAATTTGGAGTACTATGAAACTACCATGGTGCATCAATCATTCAGTGTAGTATTTACAGTATTGGTACCATTTGACACCATTTGGTACCACCATAGTACTGTATGAGGAGGTTGCATCTGCCAGCTCTGAATTACATATATTTTAGCTGGATGAGTGATTGATCTTTGATAGGAAGTCATATATCAGTACTGACCGGCGACGATTGGCTTCACAACTCTCAAACTGCGACACGGCCCAAATATCCTCCAGAAACAGCTGACCCTTCTTATGGGCCAACACCACCAGTGAGGTCAACCAGTTGAATGTCATAAAAGAGAAGAGGCCAGCGTTGTCGACTGGATGCTGATACCTGGGATGACACAATGAAAAACAGGACAAGAGAAGAGGCAAGAGACGTGGATTAGTCTCTAAGCTGCAGTATTTTAATTCAGTGCAATTTGGTTTATTTTATTAGGGCCACCCTGTGTAAGTCCCATGTGCCTTTCTCAGGGACACAGTGTATGTCTCGTAAAACTGTGTCATTTGAGCTTAATCACTGCACTGACATTTTTATAGGGTTGCAATTTTACTTAAATGTGGCTTTTGTTGAAATTCAACAAAGATGTTTTTACTAGGGCTGGGTTGACCACAGTGATTTCTCAATTTGAATTGATTCTCATTTTGATGAACTGATTCTTAAATCCTAAGAATCTATATTTTAGTGGAGGCTGTTTTCAGTTGATGCATGAACTACACTTTATAAAACATTATTTATAGCGTACCTCCAAATTGCAAGCTTGTGAATTGAAATCCAATCGAATCTTACAATTTGTGTCAATATCCTGGCTTAGTTTGTTGTCAAATTCATGGATCCTCTGTGTTGTCTTATTTTGGTGTGTGAATCCATGTAATTTGCATTAAAACCTCAATGGAGATCCACACTCAGGTCAATTTACTAACCGCAAATCACTATTGAGGCTTCTGCTCAACCAACCACAGCTATGCTGTGATATTTCCCTCCTTTAAATGGATAGTGCATCCAAAAATAAAAAATGTCACCCTCAAGTTGTTCCAAACCCAAACTCAATATTTCATCTCCCCTTGGATGAAGTATTGAGGCATTTTAACTTTAAACCATTCCTTCTGGCCAACATACGAGTCCATAATCCATAATAAGCTTCTTCCAGTGGAAAAAGTCCATCCCTGTTGTTCTCTCACATCAATATCTACCCACACATTTGAGCTGTTTTGGACTGTTTTCACTTGTAAAAGGTGCTGTATCTGTGCATATTTCTCTCCTGATTCAGACATGATGAATTTTTCACTTGAGAAAACAATATTATGAATACAGGACTCTTTTTATTTTAGTTGGAAGCAAAGGTTTGAAGTTAAAAAAAGCCTTAAGTATGGATTTGTTTCTTACAAACACGCAGCTTTACACTTTACAAGATATTAATTGATGCACTGGAGTGGTGTGGATTATTGTGATGTTTTTATCAGCTGTTTGGACTCTCATTCTGACGGCACCCATTCACTGCAGAGGAACCATTGGTGAGCAAGTGATATAATGCTAAAATTCCCCAAATCTGTTCCCATGAAGAAATAAACTCATTTACATCTTTGGTGGCCTGAGGGTGAGTACATTTTCAGAAAATTTTTATTTTTTTGAGTAAACTATTCCTTTAAGGCTGTTATTAACCACTTAACAGCTGACCCTGTAATCTATTCAAATTGTTCTGTTTGTCACCATTTGTTTCAGAATATGCTTCTATTGGCATCTCAGGTTTACTGAGCCTTTGACATTTGAGAGACTGACCTTCACAAATTTGCAGACATCTGAAAATGGACACAGTGTTACCCATCACGATTTGCTAACTGAAATGATAGGTACACTGCTCAGTAACTTTAGTACGTACTTGCTGGTGGAGCGGATGGGCTTGAGTACACAAACACTGTGGTGGTATTTGCTTCTTCCGACTTCGTCCTCCAACTCTTTTGGGTCGGATGCACTGCCCCCATCCAATGAGAGGCCACCCTCAGCTCTCGCTGCCGTTTCAAAAGCATCCTGGGAGAAACATCAGCAGACCAGGTGTTCAGCTGCCAGGTTTGTTTTTGAGCGTGGTTTATTGCATTTCAGCACTTTTCAATGGAAAAATGTGACAATGCAAAAAATTGTTGACAGGAAATGAAAGAAGACTTGTTTGCCAGCATATAATGGGCAAAGACAAATAACATCAGCGGTGAAAAAAACAGGAAGGAAACCAGTCAGACTCCTAAAACCATGCAGCCCATACTGCCTAATAATGCCTTGGGGAAAAACCACCACGTCATGCAAGAGAACCATCGAGTCTTGTGCTGCACGTGGCCTTAAAACACAGACAGCTGATGAAGTCCGTAATTGTCAATTATGCACATATGTTTAAGTCAAGTGTCTTGGCTTAACAAATAACAGGCAAAATAGTTTAGAAGATTGTTTAAAGCAAGACACTACAGGTGAGCCTCGTCTACAACACACTAACACGCTTTCATTTGAAAATGCATATTTTTCTCTCCATTTTGGCCTTCCGTTCACACTAAGCCTGCATTTTTCTCAATAAAAAAGTTCTCCAAAGTTTGCGTTGTAGTGTAGACTGTAAAAACGATGACGCAGGTTTAGTCGTGACGCATATTGTACCGACAGTTATCTATGTTTATACCGGTATTGTGCCTGTTATGTGCTATTCACTTTCACACTGTTGCTTAAGATATGGTACTTTGTACACTCTTCTTATCACAGTCCTGCAAAGATGACAGAAAATTTACTGGCACTTGCTGTCCTCCGGCAAAACATGAGGGCGGTTGCTTTAAGCCCAAACATATGATGGTGATTGAGTGTGACCTTCCGACTTCTCATTGAATGGAGAGATATTTTGCTAAATAAAATGATCCTGCCAGAAGAATATTGCGCATCTGTATCATCTCTGTGAGCTCTTATGAGGTTTTACGCATGTGCAGCAAGGTTAAAACTGTGATGTGAAACGTCTGGAAAACACTAGTGTGGACGGAGAGCATTTTAAAATGAAAAAGCTGTTTTTAAAGGTATCCGGTTTAATGTAGACATAGCCCTAATAGGGCAAAAAATTTAACCGATATCACCACACTTTCCCCAGTTGATTAATCACAGCATGATTGACAAAGTTTTCTGAAAAGTTGTGTTTGATTATGGAAATGAGGCATTATCTTATTAAATAAGCACTCATTTGCATACACTTCCAGAACAAAAATCTGAACTAAAGGTTTAAAATTATTTAATTTTGTTGA
>NW_015505498.1:1010883-1013664 GCF_001515645.1 Sinocyclocheilus grahami
TGTGATTGGTTAGCTGGGCCAGCGTGTGCTGTGATTGGCAGCACTCGGCACCTGGTCGGGAAATGTCATGCCCCTTACCATAGCCACCTTCGAGCTTCAGTGTAAATATTGCGTCAAAATCAAATCAATTTGAGTGCGATTTAAACCCGGATGATTGTAACCACTCTAAGTTCGTCTGCCTTGGGGAAACTAGCGCGTCTCCGACATAGTGATAACCCTCATTGTCTTCTTTAGTGCAGCTCAACCAGGTCTCGTCCCATTCGTCGATATTTGTGATATCACAAATCCCACAAAATATGCGTTGTAGTCCAAATGAGTCGTTCGTTGTAGTTTTTGAAAAGTGATTTCTGTTAAATAAAATATCTCCTTTTGCAGTGGACTGAGCTTTGTAACTTTGCAGATCTTTTTTATGCTCAAACAGCAACATTACAGACTTACTAAAGTTGAAAAAATGAAAAAGCATAATAGGACCCCTTTAAAGGCAGGATGGGCATCTTCAAACACCGCTAGTGATATCATCAAACAAACTACACACAACTGAAGTCAGCTGCTCATCTACAACCTCCCATCATGAGAAATAAAAGGAATAAACAGAGCAACTGACCCTTCGCAGTGAGTTTGATTGACAGGCAATCTGACCAATCATAACGCAGAATCTGCCATTTTGTCCGACAAACAAACCGGACAGGAGAGTAGATTAACGACAGTGGACTTGAACTTGAAAAATGGTGTGTATTGATGTCTTTCCGCAGTTGAAACGAGATACCTTCTGATGGTCATTCATGTTTATTTTGTGCTATAACTAGTAAAGAGGGCGAGATCATCTGTTCACGTGCTGTTTGAACTGAGGCACTACAACGACCTGTCACATTAAAGAGCCACAAAACGGTATTTATTGTTTGAATTTCTTAAAAAAATGACAAAATTTGAAAGCTTGTTTCATACCAGAAGTAACCTGCTCTGTCTTGTCTATCGGCGCGTTGTCAGTGTCCTCTTTGCTCCGCGATGTATTTTTCACTGCGTGAGAACATGACGTGTGGCGTGAGAGCGCCATGGCTTGTCGGACATAGCAACAGTAACTAAGGGGACGGGTCTTTGCGAAGGGTCAATTCCAAGGGGGTCCTAAATATGGTAACATTTACAATAAGCACCCATTTGTTAACATTAGTTAATGTACATGTACAACCCTCTATGCACACATTGGCAATAGAATCGCCATTGGCTAGTACATTTTTTTTTTGTTTACTCGCCAGACTAATATTGTAACGTCACATCTGTGTTTGAGCCCTGTTCTGAGTTGCACTGAGTTAGCTTTGCACTGTTTCCTATGTTAGTTTATGTTTCCTTTGTCCCTGTTCATTAGTTGCCTTGGTTTTCGATTGTCCCTCATGTTACACCCGTGTCTAGTTAATTATCTCGTTTAGTCCCTAGTATTTCCTTTAGGGCTGGGCGATTTTTCAGATTTTATTGATTAATTCGAATTTAATGTATTACCTCAATTTTATTTTGTATAAATCAAAGAATTTCGATTTTGAAAAGAACTATTACCTTTCCACGTTGAAATTAGACACATTGACAGTATGCTAATGATGAGAGAAAAGAATGATCTGAGCGCATGAAGGCACACATGATTAACCACTCATGTGACGTGCACTAGGAAGGAACATAAGTAGAACATATTGCTGTAGGTGCTATTCACACAGAATGCGCTTTTGCATTGACAAAGATGTGGCGCAGCCAGTGGAATGGGAAAAAAAGACAAGGAGATGGGAGTTGAGCTACTTTTAACTTGAGCGCAATGTTTGTAGAATGCCATTTCATGCATGAGACGCTGCAAGACACGTGAGTGCAATGGCCAAACGCATCCATCAAGCGCATGTTTACATAGGGGAAAAAAACAATGGAAAAGCAGCGCAGTGGAATGAATAACCTGTAAAGAACTACTACTGTATGTCTGATATTTTATGTTTGCATGATGCTGACAGGCTGAAATCTGCTGTTATTTTCTTAGTTTTTTCAAAACATTTATAGTTAATAATAGTCTACTAGTGTTATACTTGTAGTCATTTTGAATTTGAATTGCCTTGACTTTTGAGACTTTATATTATTTTTGTATTTAACAAGTGATTTGTTTTATATTTACACTATGTTGACAACTTCATGATGCGTTGTCATGATGTCTTAGAATAGAACTTTCTATAACTAGATGGTTAATAAAGAAAATACTACTTGAATCATGTTGTAGTTAAACTTTTAAAAGACACATATTATGCCCCTTTTTACAATATGTAATATAAGTCTCTGGTGTCCCCAGAATGTGTCTGTGAAGTTTCAGCTCAAAATACTCCACAGATCATTTATTATATCATTTAGAAAATGCCTATTTTGAGTGGAAGCAGAAACACGCTGTTTTTCGGGCCGGTCTCTTTAAATGCAAATGAGCTGCTGCTCCCCGCCCCCTTTTCCAGAATATAGCTGTGCCATTAGAGCTCGGACCTGCTAAAAACATCTGTTATGGTTCTGATTATCATGTTTATCGCACTGAAATCATGCGGTTTAAACTATATGAGATTAAACTTCAGATATACGGTTTTCTGAGTGCACACATCCGAAGCACACGGACAGAAAGCGGCTGTCACAGCATGTGAGTACTAAACTAAGTTCTCATTCACACACAAGTTTACGTTAAAAACACACGAGTTACAAAAACAGTCGGTTATGTCTGTCTATGAAGGTTAACAGCTGGGAAATCTGTGTGGCAGCAGCAATATACAGTAAATA
>NW_015505498.1:1015156-1020156 GCF_001515645.1 Sinocyclocheilus grahami
GATATACGGTTTTCTGAGTGCACACATCCGAAGCACACGGACAGAAAGCGGCTGTCACAGCATGTGAGTACTAAACTAAGTTCTCATTCACACACAAGTTTACATTAAAAACACACATGAGTTAAAAAAACAGTCGGTTATGTCTGTGAAGGTATAACCTAAATAGTGGTCTGTGCTCGTCTGTGCAGACAAAGGCAGAACAGTTAGTATGTTTTGCTCAAACTTTCGCCATGGCGTTAGAGCTGGTACACCATTTTCTCTTGTGAAAACACAATGATGGCGCCGTGGGTGGAAACGTACATATTAAGGGGCGGTAATATTATAATGAGATCCCTTTGCCACGTCACAAAGGGAGCGAAATCAGACGCACTCGTTTTCTCAGACGCTTGCAGAAAAAGGCTTCCCAAAACAAAATTACTGGGTTAATGTTTTTCACCTGATTGTAGCACTTAAAACCTGGAAAAGTCAGCTTTTCATGATATGTCACCTTTAAGTGTAAAAACAGAAAATCGAGAATCGGTCGAACGTTATGAAAGAAAAAGGTATTATTATTAATAGGAGATATTATTTTTTGCCTTATTGCCCAGTCCTAGTTTCCCTGTCTATTTATAGCCCTCAAATTCTATTTTTCTGGACCCTGTGTTTTATGATTAAATACAAATGTATTATCAAAAACGGTGGCAATCAAATAAATGCATAAAACTTTAACAACTTAAATTACATTTTTTAAATTAATCAAATGAAAATGAAACAATGCTTTTGGCTTTTTTTGGCAAACAAAGTGCTGCACAACAGGTTTACTTTTTTTAATTAAAACATGGACAAAAAAATGTGATATTGTGTGATATTTCTTAAAATGAGGTTTTAATAACTTACTTTGAGAAGTACATTCGACTATACAATAGTAATATACTTCTGTCAGCTTTTCTTCAACATTTGCAAAATTCTGTGGCTGGATTCCGCAATCTATATGTTTTTTGACAGAAAAGGGCTGAGAACATTTCAAAGCACAGAAATACACAAAGCTAATTTTCTTCTGTCAGCCAGCTGCCCCACGAATCAGCACAGCTTTAGCAACTCTGTCACAAGCTCTCATGGGAAACAGGCTGGAAAAAAAGCCTTATCTGGGACTGATCAGAATGCAGAGAACAGAGCGATCTAGAAACCAAAGGCACGCTGAGAACGACAGCTCAGCTTCCAGAAAACTGAAAGTGAAGAAATGGACAAAGAATAAATTGTAAAACAGTACTTTTGTGTTTGTCACTTACACAACAGTGTAATGTGCCACATTGTTTATGTAGCACCCCGAAGTAAGTCAGCCTAGCGCTACAAAAAAAGCAAGAAACGGTGAAGAGGCTGGATTAGATGAATGAGAGAAGCCTGCCGTGAAGCTTTCTGCAATGCTCCTCATCACTCCTTCCCATGTCCCTCTAACGCACTCAAGTTGTACAAACATACAGCTTGCCTGAGCTCTGAAGGGGGCTTAGGCCTATCAGCAGGCAAGGCTGCGTGCGGCACGCATCACCGGAACCCAGGATCGCAATTGGCTATCGGTGCCAAATAAGGCGGGACTAGATTATGTAAACAGCTTCTAAATACAGGGTGAGCAGCCAATCACAATCACTGCCTGCACACACGACATCACCAGTGAGGTACTGAGTGGCTGAGAGATACAGAGAGAGAGAGAAGAGGAAGGTAGTGATGGAAAAAGACAAAGAAAATTGTAGGCAGCACAGGACCCTCTCTTAACATGCTGACGGCAGGGGTGCGACGGACAAAACAAATGGCACAACAAAGGGTTTGGCTAGCTTTATGAGCACAAACACCAGCTGCAGCATTTTAATGTTGATGGGTTAGTTCACCCAAACATGAAAATCCTGTCATTATTTACTCACCCTTATGTTTTAATAGAAAAAATTAAATAGAGCGCGTCTGATTTCGCTCCCTTGGTGACGTGGCAAAGGGATCTCATTATAATATCACCGCCCCTTCATCTGTAAGTTTACACCCACAGCGCCATCATATGATTGGTCTCCAAAGAAGTGTGTTTTTGGATGTGAGGGAAAAATAACCTTGTTCAGCTTCCCAAAGAACCCAGCTTTACGGGAACAGTGGATGCAGTTTGTTTTTCCAGGGCAGCAACGGAGTTTCGGAAGTGTGTTTGTTTGTTTCTGTCATTTCGGTGACAAATGCTTTAGAAGCAAGCCCCAGTTCGACGCTGGATTTGCACATCGTTTGATACTGAAAGATGGCAGGCAGGCAGAGAGTAAAACTGCATCAAATTTCTGTGTTTTGTAGGCAATCTAAGTGCTCGCGACTCTTTAGCTCCGCCCACGGCACGCCTCCAGGAGCTCGGCTGTTTTCAGAGAGACTTTTCGGACTCTTCGGAGATGCAATACTACTATACAGATACTCAAGATTAACATGAGATTGGCCGAAACTGTGTGTGTTACGTGTCCCCTTAAATAGAGCGATTTATGGATAAAGGCCCATTTACACCAATGGATGATAACACTCTTGATTACAAGCATGGTGCAGTTTTGTCTCCTGCCGCTTTAAATGCTCGAGCTCTTTGAAGTCGAGTAGATTCTGATTGGCTGTCAAAGATTTTACCGTTCATCATCTAAAACAAACATTCTGAAAGTGATTCCAACAATATTGCAAATCACTAAGAAATGACATGCCATATGATGGACTAACCTGCACTTTAGGCAGCTGGTAATGGTCCACTTCAGGTCCGGGTAGGGTCTCTCTGGACGGTACGGCCCTGTACGCAGAACCAGATGCCAGACAGTCCTTTCCCAAATCATGTCCTTTCATCTTCTTTTACCAACATAGGAGCGCTTTTGTTGCTTCAACTCTGAGCTTTATCTGGTCAAAGTCACCAAATCTGAACTGATGAGAGAAGGAATGGGTTAACATGAGTGGAAATGTAACTCTTATTTCGTCCAACTCAGCACTGATCGAGCGCATTATATGCACAAATTCCATTTTTTCCTTTTTACGCTTTAAATTCTGACAAGATGGTATTGTTGTTGGGAAATTATTGTATGGAAAAACATTCAAACAGACCAATCTGTCCAATATTGTTATCTAATGACATTAGCATAAGGTCATTTTTAGTAGGCACTCTCAGTTGCCTTTTTAGCCATCATTTGGCCAGGCTAAGTAAGTGTATTCCTTTTTGAATTTCACGAAAACATCACGTCAGACTAAAATCAAATGAAAATGACCATAAAGATCAGGGACGGATTATCCAATGGGCATTATGGCCACAGGCCCAATTTTAAAAAGACACAATCGGTGCAACATATTCAGTGGAGTAGGCAGAAGAGAGTAAGACTCTCAGAAACGGATTTTGATGCGATCGAATCCGCCTTCTGACAAGCTATAAATCAGAATTTACACTCTATGTTATTATTACATCCTGTTAAAGGCACAATATGTAATTTTCGCCGCTAGAGGGCACATATTCAAAATGAACAAAGAGGCAAAGGCGGTATGTGGGGTAAAGCAACGCTGTTTTATCATACTAGATACATTTGAAAGTTCTGTTATAACGCTACTCTGTGCGGTCGTCACCGGTCTATTAAAACGCACAACATATTAAAGCGTATTTCGGAAATCGAGGGGTTATGACGTCGTTGACAGGCGACACAATGACACTGGACACGCTCCGTGTCACTAGTTAAAATTGCTTATTTCTCTGGATTTAAACATTCTTCGAAACATTTGGGATAATGTAAGTACACAAGTCAGCAAAATATACAACACTGTTCTAGTGGTTTTTGGATATTTAAAAAAAAAAAAGAAAAATCTTACTTATTGTGCCTTTAATGTACAAAAATACTGAAGTGTAAATAGTATCTGCCAATATAGATAGCATAATTACTATTTACACTTATTGCAAAGATTGCTTCTTGTCCAGCAAAGTATTATTGCAATCAAGTGGTGTAAATCTTGTATGATTTACACCACAACACAACAGGTGTTGATATTGTCCTTCAGGTTGTGATCTGTAACCTGTCAGTGTAACAACAAATATTACCCAAGAATTAAAAACGTTGATTGTGCGCGGGTCCAACAAGACATTGTGCCCAGGGGCCTCTGATTTCTTAATCCGGGTCTGATAAAGATACAATATTTTCATGACGACTAACCCAGTTTTCACTCAAAATGATCTTGACTATAATGCATTCATACGTTTTGCAATTCCTTTTAGCCATTTTTATTGCATTAGAGTAAATAAATATATTAAATACAATTTATTTAATTCAAATATGCATAAATTGAGAGCACAAAAGCAAATACTACCATGATGTATAAATACTACATATTTATACTTGTTTTTAGACTTCATTGCTTTACGGTAATGAAAATGAGGGGGGAATGTGCTCTACTGTATGTATTAATGTCACAATGAAACACAACTTAGCAGTCTTTCATTAAGGCGAAAGATAGTGCATTATTTCTTTCTTTTATGCGATTTTTGACTAAACAAACCACCGGTTTTATATAGATTTATATTTTACATTACACAAAAGGTTTTTATTATGGCAAAGAGCACTCTTATTGTAATAATCCCATCAGTGCCTTTTTAGATCATAATTTCCCACTTAATTCTGTTGCATATATGCATCCTGATCTGGATTATAATTAAACATCACACATTAATATCAATTGCATAAAAGTGTTTCCATATCCCGTCTAAATAGAGTGCATCATCAGAACTACTGAGACAATAGATGTCACCTACATCAGGATATAACGCACCGAGAAACAGCGCATATTCATATTCACACGCGTTATTTGTTTAATCTTCTTAAAAGTCAATATAATAACTTGCCATGACAGGTCAAATGATGCTAAAATCAGAAACAGTTAAAAAAATGTATTATGGTGTCAGAATTATGTGTCGCATGCAAAGTATACTACAATAAATGTTATTTTGCATATCAAATAAAAGATAAAAGTGTCCACTGCAGCAGGTACCTGCTCGT
>NW_015505498.1:1023614-1031202 GCF_001515645.1 Sinocyclocheilus grahami
CCCTCCTTTGCGTGACGCTAATCTGCGGTGATTGGTCCGATCGGTCTCATTTTTATTTCATCTCGCCTGTGATGCCTGATAAAGCAGTGTTTGTAAGCTCAGTGCTGCTTTGTGTACAGCGTTACCGGGGAAACTGTTAGTTCTACCGCTCCAAAAGCGGCACCTAGTGGCAAAGAATGAATTTGCATTTTCATTCAGACCAACGCGAAAAGACCAACAAGTGGGCGGGCAATATGCTAATGTTTCATGTTGACCAATGATTCAGAGTCGACTCTTTCTTTAGAGAGACAGTAACTTTATACACGGTGCACTTTCAGATTTATAACTTTGGAGGATGTTTTCGTTCACTTAGAGCTGTGATACACACTGCATGAAAGCTAATTTTCAAAAATCCATAATAGTGGCACTTTAAAATATCAGTATATTAAATACCAGTTTGTTATCATAAATCAAACTTGCAGCAAATGTATTATTATGAGTTGATTTGTTGACATCAAAACAGTTAATTATAAATTTATTTATTTAGTCATTTAGCAGACGCTTTTATCCAAAGCGACTTACAAATGAGGACAATAAAAGCAGTCAAAACTAACAAGAGCAACAATATATAAGTGCAAATGGCAAGTCTCGGTTAGCCTAACACAGTGCACTAGCAAGGTGTATATATATATACACATACACACACATATATATACACACACACACATACATATATACACACACACACATACATACAGAAAATTGCAAAAGCTAGCAAGATTTCAAAGTGGTTGCAGAAACTTCGAATCATACTTTGCAATACCAAAGAAAGACCAGAAAGGCAACTTTTTGGACCAATTTTTTATTGTCTGTACACAAAAGCATGTTACACACGAGATGGGTACAGCATCTGAAAAACAAAAGCAAAAAGTTAGCTAAATTGTTAATACTTGCTTCATTACAAAAAAAAGCTGTTTCTCATGCATTTTGCCACAACCGTACCGAGTCATCATAGCTCAATCTATTCACAGGAGTGATTTCAAAGCAACACATTTACAGAATCAACAACTGTACATTCCCCTTTTCTGAAACTTGAAGATTATAAAAAGACAAGAGAACACATTTGTGCCAAAACATCATACGTCAGGGGTGTTCAATCCTGCTCCTGGAGGGTCGGGGACCTGCAGAGTTCAGCTCCAACCCCAATTAAACACACCCGAACCTGCTAATCAAGCTCTTACTAGGCATACTAGAAACTTCCAGGCAGGTGTGCTGAGGCAAGCTGGAGCTGAAGTCTACAGGTCACCGGCTCCTCCAGGACTGAGTTTAGCATGTCAAGTACAAAGATCTCCCAAAACCTCTTCTCAGGTGTGCTCGTTTCTCATGCTAAAAAAGCTGCCACATGTGAAAGAACTACAAAACCCCACTATGACCCTGAGGAAGGCAAAAGTTCAACTCCAAGTTGCTCTAGTTGCACTGTTCTTGCACTTATTGAACTTGGAAATGCTCTTCTCTCAAGGTTCTTCCTTTCTAGCATAACTCCTAACCTAAACTCACATTTGCAGTTAAGGTTAAATGCAGTTTCTCAGATAGACATTTCACCGCAGGAAGATTAGTTAATACTAGGGATGCTCCGATTAGGATTTTTGCAGCCGATACGGAGTACAGATTTCTTGTCATGGTGATCGGCCGATACCAATGCCGATTCTGATGCTTCAAGCTTTAGACGGTTTCATCGGGCATACGCACCTGTTCCGAAGTTAACTTCTGGTCTAAGTTTGTTTATCAGTCTGGCTATGGCGCCGGCTACAAACACAGTTAAAGTGATGAGTAGACTGAAGTTGGGCCCAGGTGGTTGTGCTGAGGGATGCATTTCCCAACATTTATTTATTTGTGGCACTCACCACACAATCAAAACTGACGGATTTTCCAAAAGGCTTCATTGAATAAACATGAGCACGTACAAAAATCAAAACGAGGCGTGGGTGTTTTTGTATCACTGTATTTCTGAAGGAAGACTATCTTTAGAACATTTTCGATGTCATTTTCATTTCATCTTGCATGTTATATGCCTGATGAAACAGCGTTTGTGAGCTCAGCGCTGTTTTTTGTACACAGCCGTTACTGGGGAAACTTCTGTTTCTCCCACTTTATAGCACCTCCAGCTGGCAGAGAATGAATTTGCATTTTCGGTAGGTCCGTCTGATTTACGCAGCAAACGGGTCGGGTAATAAAAAATGCATTCTGATTATTTGCGGGTGGATAAAATAAATCATAAATGATGCAAATATTAACTACATTTTTTTTAATACATTTTTTTCCATGAGGCAGACGATTTTGTATGTGTTCGTTTGCCTGATCGGGACGTTGCAGTGACAGAAACGGTGACATTCCAGATAAAGCTTGAAAGGAATAAAACCGGTGTTAATGCTATTGAGTAGGCTAATATGGCCAAATTAGATATTTTGTTTTATAAATGTTCATTTAAAAGCAGCCCACGATCAGCGTATTATTTTACCGTTATCCCTTACGGCTCTAACAAGGTTTTGTTCCATCCTCCACGCTGTGACAACTCACAAAAGACCATTTTTAGCCAAGCAGTGCAGATTACGCCGGATCTGGGTCAGCGCCACCACACGGTCGCGTCATGGTACTGTCGTGAATGCGTGTCCACAAGTGACGCAGTAGAGACGAAAATGTGGAATAAAGTCGTTATTTTTGTTTTCTTTGCGCAAAAAAAGTATTCTCGTAGCTTCGTAACTTTACAGAAACCACTGATGTCACACGGACTACTTTGTCGATCATCTTGGTACTTTTCTGGACCTTGAACATGGTAGTTACCTTGCTGTCTATGGGAGGGTCAGAGAGCCCTCATATTTCATCAAAAATATCTTAAATTGTGTTCCAACGATGAACGAAGGTCTTATGGGTTTGGAACAACACGAAGGTGAGTAATTAATGACAGAATTCAAATTTTTGGGTGAAGAAACCCTTTAAACCAGCACTGCCTCCATTCAAGTTTAGGCCACTGCCACATTATAAAGCCATGCATATACTGGGCAAATGAAAATGGGCATAACACACTAGCAAAGTATAACCAGCCCTAAAAATCGGTTAGTCTAGTAATTATGTGCTTCAATTCATACTTAAAGTGATATTCACCCAAAACTGAGAATTCTGTTATCATTTACTCACCCAGTATCATCAGTATTTTTTCCATACTATGGAAGTCAATGGCTACCATTAACTATTTGGTTACAAACATTCTTCAAAATAACTTTTTTTGTGTTCAACAGAAGAAACAAACTCGTATAGGTTTGAAACAGTAAATTATGATAATTTTTGGGTGAACTATGCCTTTAAAGCCAGAGAGAGAAACATTAAGATGCTTACCACACGAATCCTTGTCAGTAGGCCTACCTATGTTTGTATTGAATGTAGCCTACTTACTGCGCAGTTACTGCTGTTAATTTCAGATAGTTACAGTTGTTGTTTTCAATAGCCAAAACCCCGTTTAGCCTGTTAAATACCAAATAAAAATCTTGTTTGTGTGTACTTTTATTCTTTCTTGTTTGTTGCTTGATAAAAAAAATAAATAAATCGGAAATCGGTATCGGAATCGGCCAGTTTGCTTGTAAAAAATCGGTATCGGAATCGGCTATGAAAAATCATGATCGTGCATCACTATTTAAAATTTTACAATGTTTAAAATAGAGTAGAAAAGTGTGAGGTTTCTAAAAAATAATGAATTGAGCATATATAGGCTACAACAAGGTTTAATCTGGCCGCAGAGGAACACAACGGGGTTGCCTGATATAAAGAGACGTAATCCCCGAAACAGAGCATTACACTTGCGCAATACGGAAAAATCTGCTAAGTGTGTTACTTATCTTTGTCAACATGGCAACCATGTGAACACGCGCTCTCTCCACTGTGGATAAACACGCTTGCTTTCTGAAAACACTGGTTAGCTTGCAGTTTAGCGATATCCACTTCAATACTCTATTCTCAGAAAAGTTTGATTCATCAACTGTTCATTTACGACACACACAGAGAGAGAGAGAGAGAGAGAGTCTGTGCATGTATGAATTACCCCCGTTTTGCCGCGTTTCTCTATTAACAGTAAAGCTGTGGCTTTAATTCCTTTACAAAAAAAATGATGCTACCAGCTCCTTGTTGAGAAAGATAATGTTGCTCGAGCGATTAAGCTATTTAGTTGATAAAACTGTGAGGCAGCGCTAAAAAGTTTGTTCCTGAAAGTCTGAGTTTGGCCGCAACGTGATCTGTGTGTGTGACTGCACTTAACATCAAACTGCTTGTTTCACACAAATGCTGGCACAGACGTGCATGTTCGGCTAGAGTCGCTTTGAACTCGTGCATCTTCAGAAGCGGAGCTGCGCGGAAAGTTACCAAAAAAAATGTGCACACCGCCATGCGAAACGACGTCGCGTGCACTCAAAGCGAACGCGTCGAGTATAAATCAGCCTTGAGTGTGTGTGTGTGTGTGAAGACAGCGTGTTAGTTTAGAACTCTTCTAATTTTTTTTTTAATTGTTGAGTTAATTTGTGCAATGATAACCTACCAACAATGTAAATGATTTTTTAAATATATAGGTGCATCTCAAATTAGAATGTCGTGCAAAAGTTCATTTCAGTAATTCAACTCAAATTGTGAAACTTGTGTATTAAATAAATTAAATTCACACAGACTGAAGGAGAAGAAGAACTGGACTGTTGCCCAGTGGTCCAAAGTCCTCTTTTCAGATGAGAGCAAGTTTTGTATTTCATTTGGAAACCAAGGTCCTAGAGTCTGGAGGAAGGGTGGAGAAGCTCATAGCCCAAGTTGCTTGAAGTCCAGTGTTAAGTTTCCACAGTCTGTGATGATTTGGGGTGCAATGTCATCTGCTGGTGTTGGTCCATTGTGTTTTTTGAAAACCAACGTCACTGCACCCGTTTACCAAGAAATTTTGGAGCACTTCATGCTTCCTTCTGCTGACCAGCTTTTTGAAGATGCTGATTTCATTTTCCAGCAGGATTTGGCACCTGCCCACACTGTCAAAAGCACCAAAAGTTGGTTAAATTACCATGGTGTTGGTGTGCTTGACTGGCCAGCAAACTCACCAGACCTGAACCCTATAGAGAATCTATGGGGTATTGTCAAGAGGAAAATGAGAAACAAGAGACCAAAAAATGTAGATGAGCTGAAGGCCACTGTCAAAGAAACCTGGGCTTCCATACCACCTCAGCAGTGCCACAAACTGATCACCTCCATGTCACGCCGAATTGAGGCAGTAATTAAAGCAAAAGGAGCCCCTACCAAGTATTGAGTACATGTACAGTAAATGAACATACTTTCCAGAAGGCCAACAATTCACTAAAAATGTTTTTTTATTGGTCTTATGAAGTATTCTAATTTGTTGAGATAGTGAATTGGTGGGTTTTTGTTAAATGTGAGCCAAAATCATCACAATTAAAAGAACCAAAGACTTAAACTACTTCCGTCTGTGTGCACTGAATTTATTTAATACACGAGTTTCACAATTTGAGTTGAATTACTGAAATAAATGAACTTTTCCACGACATTCTAATTTATTGAGATGCACCTGTATTAGAATGAGTACATCATTATTTGTGGTCTTAAAAACAAGATGCAAACTATCAGAATATTGTACCTGGTGGGGAGTGCACAATGTAAACATGAAACATATGCCATAACCTATATTGTACTGTGGTACAGTTATGGAGGCCCTTCATAACGCAGAGGTCAGATGCCTGCTCTGTCAATAGTTAGAAATGGCACTATAGTGTTTAATAAACAGCTGTTTTACTAAATTCTGCTGAGGTGAAATTCAGTGCAGTCATGTATCATGATATGTATCGTATCGTGGCCTCTGTATCGTGATACGTATCGTATCTTTGCTGGTGATACACAGCCCTAGTTATTTGTAGGCCTATTAATAAACTAGGGTAAGTTTGATCCTCAAACATCATTGTAATTATTAATTATGAGAGGCCTTTTAATATATGGAAACCACAACAATTAAAAAACAAAATATACCCGTTTTTTTAATTTGTAGGTAATCACAAGTGAGATTCGTTGTCATTTTGACCACTGAACTAGGAAATGTCCCCGGTTTTCGTTTCAGAAATCTGGTCACCTTAATCTAGAAGTGCAAACTAACCAAAAAATGTTATTTATACAGTCAAATATATTATATTAGCTTATATATGATAGCAAACCAGACTTTTACAATTGTACAAAAAGGCCTTTACTTGCTAAAACGTATAATCTATCAATTAGATAACAGAAGACATGTAGTAAATTGTTTGGATTTTCAGGCAAAGTTTGATCATGTTGAACATTTCTAGGTTTTATAGTATTAAATGCATTCGTTATCACACATCAGTGACAGCTTGTGTCTCACCTTCCAGGCATGATGATGCTTTGACCAGGTCAGACCTACAATGACAAATTACATCAACAGTTCGCCATATACATATACAGTCCCCCATTGTAGGAGAATTATTGAACACACACACACACACACACACACACACACACACACACACACACACACATATATATATGCGCTACATCTGCACTACATTAGCATCGCAGCTGCTGCATGTTTATCCTCATCGCCAAGTTACGCTGCTCACTTCTTATACGATAGACGCAGTTCATAGTCGTTATTACGTCTTCAAAACATAGAAACCAACAAAACTGAGAAACTAAAATGCATGTTTTGACAATAACAAGGAGAAATGCGCTCCGGTTAAAGTTTAGCCTGAGCCGCCTGCGTCCAACAATCCGTTTCAAATCCAAAGCATCTTCTGTCAAACAAAGCAGAGCTCCGAGGAACGTCGACTTCAGATGTATTTTTATCAATACTGCCAGAAATTGTGGTTTAGTTTACATAACGCAAGACTAAAATGTCGCATTTTAAAAGTCGAGCTCAGAAACGCTCACCTGATTCTGTCTCAAAAATGGCGGAAAGACCGCTCGCAAGGAACGCCGGGAAACTGTTAGCAGCGGTGTCTGAAAATCTGCCTGACTGAAATGAAAGCGGGGATTTTTTTAACACTTTAACACTTTTTAACACAACAACAACATAATTAAATGTGTTCTTTAAATTATTCTTAAATTCATCATTCCTTACGAAAATGAACCACTCTAACTCTTTTGCGACTCTAACCATAGTTTAACAATACTTTTGTAGTAAAACAAATAATCGATACACCAAAAAACATGGTTACTACACTTTTAAAACACCATGGTTAATTTTCATAAGGTATTTGCTTTCATTTTAACAATTGTATTTTTTTTTTGTAGTGTACATATATCACCTTTTCACATATTATTTATATTATTTATTTATTTTTATTTATACATTCTACCTTAAACAGTGCAAAATACATATGCACACTTTTACATATAAAGACATATATAAGTGTTTATAATTTAGGCTATATAATATAAGTTGTTAATATAAATAAGACATTATAGGCATAACATTTTATTGCTCAGAACAGTGGGACCTTCCCACGCACATACACGCACACACACACATACACGCACACACACACACACACGCACATACACACACACA
>NW_015505498.1:1031511-1033365 GCF_001515645.1 Sinocyclocheilus grahami
CCTTGAGGTTCCTTTTTTGTTGTGATGCTTGCTGCTGCACAATGGTGCCCCATAGTTGTGTCCAATGTTTCTACATTTTTCATGTACATGTTATAATGGCTTTCTTTCATGTTGTAGACCACGAAATAGCAAATGAATTAAAATTGAGATACAGGTTTTCAAAAAAACTAAATAAATTATAAAATGATAAACCTCAGAATTGAGCGTTTAAACCAGGGGTGAGTCAGAAGTATAAATTATTATATTAATTTAAAACGGGGTTTTTTTGTTGGATTTTCGCATTGAACAAAAACTGCAGACTGGATTATTGAAAGTGAACATTCATGCTCTGCCAGTAGGAGGCGCTTTTGGAATGTCAGAAATATAGACTGAGAAAAGTGTGAAAAAATATAGCCTATATTGACGAGGAAAGTCCAATTATGAGTTACCAGCTCAAAGGCTGTCTAATTCTAAACTTTAAAGGCTTTGCAGGAATTCTGTAACACAATTGGGAGAGAGACTGGAATGCATGTGGTATGGAGAATGATTAGGAAAATTTATGGTATTAATAATTATAAACAGATCCCTGTAATTGAAGAGGAAGGGAAACTAGCCAGAACGAATAAAGAAAAGATAGAAGTCTTAGCCAAAACTTTTGCTAAAGTTCATGGTGTTGAAAACTTGAATGATAAGTTCTTAAAAAGAAGACAAGAGTTAAGTAAAATATATGAGAATGTTCGTATGAAAAAACAAAGAGTTGATAGTAATATGGATGAGGATTTTAATTCTTTTGAGTTAAAAATAGCCATTAACAATTCAAAGAATACAATGCCAGGGAGAGACATGATCAGTTACAGTATGTTAAAAAATTTACCAGAAGTAGCCGTTAAAGCATTAATGGATTTATATAATCAAATATGGAATGAAGGCACCTTACCCAAAGATTGGAAAAGTGCAATAGTGATACCAGTAGTGAAACCAGGTAAAGATGCATCAAAATCTAATAGTTATAGGCCAATTGCTTGTACATCTACATTATGCAAGGTAATGGAGAAAATGATAGTAAGAAGGTTTAATAATTTTTTGGAGAAAAAAATAAATATTATCATCAGCTCAGAGTGGTTTCAGGAAGAAGAGGTCTACAATGGATGCTCTGATATTATTTGAAAATGATGTTAAAAAGCTCTAATAATGAAAGAATTTCTTGTTGCTGTTTTCTTTGACATTGAAAAGGCATATGACACTTTATGGAGGGAGGGACTGTTAATTAAGTTAAATAAAATCGGAATAGGGGGGAGAATGTATAATTGGATATTAGATTTTTTTGTTTGAGCGTACATTCCAGGTTAGAATAAGTGAAGAAATGTCAGCATCGTATGATATCCTGAATGGGACTCCACAAGGAAGTGTAATCAGTCCAATTTTATTTAATGTAATGATTAATGATATATTTGAAAGAGTTAAACCAAGCATTGGGAAGGCACTATATGCAGATGATGGTGCAGTATGGAGAAGGAATTTAGGAAATGTAGTTAAAGGAATACAAGAATCAATAAATGAAGTTTGAAACTAAATCTGTCCCGCCATTAAATGGGGTATCGGTATGGAATATTCCTGAACCCATTGTTGAAATGAGATTGTTGGAGACCCGGGAAGCAGAAGAAAGATATACTAATAGTTATGAAATCAATGTTTTTATGAGAGAAAATTTGTATTCTTTTATACAGATCTATACAGATGGATCTAAAGACCCAATCAAACAAAAAGTGGGCATAGGAGTGTACATTCCAAGATTTAAGACGAAAATAAGTTTAAGGATAAGTGACAAATTTTCCGTATACACTCTTAAAAATAAAGGTGCTTCACGATGCCATA
>NW_015505498.1:1034641-1035505 GCF_001515645.1 Sinocyclocheilus grahami
CCTAAGGAGTGAACGGCCATTGAACAAAAAGAAGAAGAAGAAGATTCGCTTTCTAGCGGCCTTTATTTTGAAGTGAGTCGTTTCCGGTGGGCGTGGCGCAACGTCTCCGTCACTCTGCTGCCATTTTAGTGCGCGGTGAGGAGCGAGCGGCCGCACAAAGAGTCTGCACAAGTAAACAATGCGGCAATAGTCACCGTCTGCGCTTAGTTTATTTGTGATAGTAGAGCAGTCGACGTTTCTTTACTCGGATCGCACTCCTATTCCATCATGTCCACCGAAACTCCATCGGACCAGGTAAAGTAAAGACATTTGTGGAGTGTTTGAGATCGAGCGTGTGTTTGCGGCCTAACGTTAGCTGTCGAGATCGCTCCTGAGGCGGACTGTTGTGTCGATATTCACCGGTTTATTACACGTCTTCCGTAGAATGCGTCGAGTGTTTGTGCTGCAATCGCTTTGTACCACTGTAATAAGTTAGTGAAACTGCTGAGGTAACGTTAGTCGTCGATGTAATGTTGTTGTTCAGGGGATGGCGATACTGTGACTGCAGCGCAACACCACGATGCCATTGTTACTTTCACCAGTGTTTACAGCAACTCTACGAGTTAATAATTTACTGATACCAAGACTTATTCCGAGTGAACAATGAAGCTTTAAATGAAATTGGTTTTTGGTGTGAAAATGTAATCTATAAAGGCAGCTTTCGACGTTTTGAAATGCAACAGCTCGTTTTCAGAGTATTTTAGGTGTTATGTTGTATAACGTGTTTTTGGTCGCATAGATCGGTGGTTTTCAGTCCTTAAAGGGATAGTTCACCCAAAAATAAAAATGCAGTCATCATTTACTCACCCTCATGTCGTTCCAAAC
>NW_015505498.1:1036466-1037404 GCF_001515645.1 Sinocyclocheilus grahami
TAATTAATTATTCAAGATTTTGTCCATATTAGCGTCTGTTTTTCTCTTGTCCCTTATTCTATATTATACATGCGAGTCGTAGTCTAGCATGCACACTAGGCCACACATTAACAAGTTTGTCTAAATCCTGAGGCAAATTCTATGGTATTTTACAAGTGCACACTTGCTCCACAAAATGCAACACCTGGCCACATACTATACTTTTACATTTACAGATATTTCTGTAATGGAATATGACAAAAGCATTATAAATATAGGTGTGCAGTTTAGGAACAGATTAAGTATTATGATGGTAAGTAACATTTAGATACACACACATTACATTCAACTAACTTCACATTAACTACTGCAGTCGCTTATGGTTGCATGTTAAGGTTTTTGAATTTTTGCCCCTTAAGTTGGCAAACAATATTTTTTTTCCCTCTGGGTACAAATGTGACCCTGGAGCACAAAACCAGTTTTAAGTCGCTTGGGTTTATTTTTAGCAAAAGCCAAAAAAAAACATTGTATGGGTCAAAATGATCGATTTTTCTTTTATGCCAAAAATCCTTAGGATATTAAGTAAAGATCATGTTCCATGAAGATATTTTGTACATTTCCTACCTTAAATATATCAAAACTTAATTTTTGATTAGTAATATGCATTGCTAAGAACTTCATTTGGACAACTTTAAAGGTGATTTTCTCAGTATTTCGATTTTTTTCTCAGATTCCAGATTTTCAAATAGTTGCATTTTGCCAAATATTGCCTTATCCTAACAAACCACACATCAATGGAAAGCTTATTTATTGACCCGTAAGACTGGTTTTGTGGTCCAGGGCCACAAATGATTCAACGCCGCTAAGAAAACATTTTGGTGGAGGGTGGTTTTGGTGATTTTTTTTTTTTTAAATGTTGTTTTCCCCCCTCTGCTTAATTGCTCATTATAGTTGACCCT
>NW_015505498.1:1038381-1039487 GCF_001515645.1 Sinocyclocheilus grahami
ATGAGTTAAAATAACAAATACCAGTTTGCAATATCAAGCAGTATAACACTGTTTTGTGCAGCTAAAATAACTGGAGGTGAATGGCAGCGGAAGCCTCACACATTCAAGCAGCTCTTAAGTCAAAAATAAGGTGGATATTAGAACAGTCACGGACAAACGACTGAAGTGTTCATGCACTCATCTGGATCAGATTACTTGCAGTATGATTGAGCATTTCCAGGCTTGAAATTAATTGCTATTTGATTGTTCTTCAGGCTTCTCCACCCTTAGTCAAAACTGCTTGGTTTTGACAAAACTGTTCTTTTTACCCCTACTGTAATAAAATGCACTGCAACAAGTTCGGCTTGTCATTGTAATGTGCATCGTAATTTGTGTCAGTGAGTGTGTGTGCATGCGTGCGTCTGTCTGAGGCATGGAGACGGCAGTCCTGCAGCGATCGTGCCCCAGAGCCATTCTGCCTCAATACCAGTATTTTTCACACTGTCACGCTGAGTTTTGCTTTGGTTTGGAGCTGTTGAGTGGTTGGTTAAGTATGTCAAGCTGTCACCATTTGCTCAGGAGTGCAGACACACTGCCAGCCACCTCTTACAGCTGATCTCAGCTATATTAATGCCATTTAACCTTATGAAGAGCCACAGAGATGATCTGAAATGGCCTTAATGGGTTAGTTGACCCCGGAATGAAAATGCTGTCATTATTTGCTCAAGCTCATGTCATTCCGAACCTGTATGACGTTCCTCTGTGGAACAAAATAGACATTTGGAAAAATGTTTTTGTTTTGGCTGTGCAATGAAAGTGAACGGGGACCATTGTGATTCCCACTGACTTGCATTATATGGAGGAAAAAAAATTGAGTTTTTGTTTGTTTCCTCTGCTTTTATGTTCTATAGTAGAAAATACTTCATACAGGTTACAGCATGAGGGTGAGTAAATGATGAAAAGATTTTCATTTTTGGGTCAACTATCTTTTTAATGATAACAACAGCCATATTATCTAATGTTGCAATTTGACCTGTTTTCTGTTAACAAAAATGTTTTTTTTCTTCTAATATTCACTATATACTAGAACAGGGTTCCTCAAATCTTGCCCTGGAGGGCCAATGCGC
>NW_015505498.1:1040248-1042230 GCF_001515645.1 Sinocyclocheilus grahami
TTTTTTTTTTTTGTCACTAGAAAAAAAAAGAGAAGATATTTGTGGCTTTTTCACAATTATTAAAGGCAGACTTAAAAGTTAGTTTATTTCAGAGAAAAAAAAAGTAAAAAAATGGCAAGTTTATAACTCGCAATCTTTTATAAACTCAGAATCGTGAGGAAAAGGGTCTGTAATCTGAGTTGAGTTGCAGTTACCTTTTTTATTTAGTTTTTATCCATGCCAGAAACAGCTTCCTTTTATAGCTGTCATGGCATTAATATCATAGTTGATTGTGGCAGCTTTGGGGGAACTTAGAGTTTAATGAAAAATGTAAATTATATTTGTTCTAACACATAAAAAGAGTGGTTATATTTGTGTCATGCCAGCAGAGATAAGTCCTTATTGTTGAGCCTTGAAGTTTTATTTCTGTTTATGATGTAGTGGCAAGAAATGCTGAGAAATTGATTTCTTGGTGTTTTTTTTGGCTTTATTAATATACAGTATTGCAATGTTTTTGCTGTTTATTGTTGGCTCTTATTCAAAGCAAAGTATTTATTTGAGGCTTAAATGTTACAAAAAAATTATTAAATGTTGATTTGTAACCTTTATTGCTCGGAGGATTTTGAATAAGAGAAATAAACTTGAGTAAACCTGAATTTTAAGTTATCGTCATCATTTGAGCGTGATATTTCATATGACACATGCCCAACTCTATAGTACTTGTTTTTACTTATTGCGCCAAAACTAGCTTTGTAAAAGCTTCAGACAGGGTCAATGTTTTTTCATGACTATGCACTCCAAAAATGAGTAGTTTTACTAACACATAATGCCCAATACCTATCACAACATTTGTTGCTTTTTGGCCCGTCTGCACACACATGAAATGAGTAATTCCTCAAACCCTAGCTCTGGTGAATCTTGTGACCGTATGCAGCATCTCATGCAGTTCATGAATAGAGTTAACTGCAGAGTTGTGTGAATGTTACATTGTTGACGTTAAAGGGTTTGTGTGTGCATGTGTGGAGCAAATCAGTCTTGCTACAGACCACTTTTTTAATAATATTGGTTTTCAAATGTGTCCACAGATCAAGGCTAAAAACTATGACAAGGTTGAAAAGGTAAGTGTTTGTTTTCGCATGGAAGCCACATGTCGAATTTATTGATCGTATGATATTACTCTGACATACACAGGTGTGACATACACCTTAAAAGCTGAGCTCTGTCACCACTTTGTCCTCAAAAGCTCAGGCAGAGTAAACATCAAGATGTTGTAATGAAGTAAAATAACACCCTGCTTTACTAGAAATATCCTGTTTGCTCTGCTAAATCCAGCAAACAGGCAATCCGACATTATAAAATGAGGGGAAGAAATGGATTCTTCGTCAGATATATTGTCTTATTTAAAAAAAAAAAATCCCAGTTCAGTGAGCAATTCACTGTTAATGCATTTTAGCAACAAAACAGCAGTCATACGGGGTCAATTTGGAGTCCCGTACCTTTCATGACCCTTTGTTTCTGAAAACTAACACAAAAGTACCATGTTTTTTAGGACATGGTATTCTTTGCGTTACCTTGGATTACCATGCAAATGCCGTGATATATGAATGTTCATCATTCAGTGTTATATTGAAGTACCATGGTATTGCCAGCTGATCAATGTAAGCATCTGCAGCATAATTATAACTTCAATATACTGTATATATTGGAGCATAATCTAGAATTTGTTGGCTTCTATGTGTGTTTGTATTTACATCCAACATGGTTTTGGAGTCTCTATTTTTTTGTAAAGGATTGCAGTAATTAAAAGCGTGTATGCATATGTAATTTAATGTTTTGCATCTTGTGTGTCAGAAGAGTTTGTTCACTGTTCAATCTCTTGCTCAGTTATTTCAGAGGTGCTTAATGAAGGTTCTGCACATTGACCTGTGGAAGTGCTACCTCTCATATGTACGGGAAACCAAAGGAAAACTGCCCAGCTATAAGTATGTGACACAGTTGTGTTT
>NW_015505498.1:1043409-1049325 GCF_001515645.1 Sinocyclocheilus grahami
CAAAGGAAAACTGCCCAGCTATAAGTATGTGACACAGTTGTGTTTGTATGGCTTTAAAGTAGTGGTCAAGTGACTAGAGATACACTAATATAAAGTGGGGTCAAAATGCTGAGAACACAGTTCAGTCTGGGATTTCAAATACTAGTAGTTGAAATCTAGACAGAAAATACGTTTTTAGGCTTAAATTAAAAATTGGACTTCATGATGTAGAATGAATAGAAAATATTTCAGGTTCTGCATTATTATTAGTTTACTATGCAAACTATCACATCTGGTTTTCTGGTTCCCATTGCAGCACAAGATGCTCTTTGAAACCTCCTCAAATAATGCTGGATAACATGAATATTAAGTTGCGGTGAATTTATAACCGCTAAGGGGCGTTGTTAGGCATGATGCGAAGCGGAGTGTGTGTAACAATGTAGTTCCTCAGAAATGGTTGTGGTCCCAACCAAGTAGTTGCTGAGTAACACACAAATGTAAACAAAGGTGTATGTTTGTAGAGTAATTTACAACCGCTTTGAACTTGGCTCAACCAATCAGAATCAAGGACCGGAACTATCCGTTTTATAAATACTATTAATAATATTAGCAAATGAGACAAAATTAGACTGACAAAAAATATAAAATGTAAATTTTTTTTTTTTTTACAGTTTCACTTTTACTTTACAACAAATTTAGAAAACAAAGTTGCACACTTTTGGTTGATGATCGTTATATCACTACTTTAAACACTACTTTCACTTGGCATTGTGAGTTGAATGTTTTCTTGTCACACATAAATAGAAAGTCACTTTAAATACTTAAAATGTGCTGTTCTTTGGCAGGGAAAAGATGGCACAGGCTTATGATTTTGCTTTGGATAAGATTGGGATGGAGATTATGTCCTATCAGGTGAGTGTTTTGACCGTTGGTTCTTACCTTGTTCTATGGCATCATGGACATTAGCTCAAAATTCTTCTCCTTCTTAGATTTGGGTGGATTACATCAATTTCCTCAAGGGAGTGTAAGTACACCATTGGCATTTTCAAAACCCATTTCACAGTCATTAAAGAAGTTCATAAGGCATTTGAAGGGCTCTCTGTATGCGTCTCTAGAGAGGCCGTGGGGTCATACGCTGAGAACCAGCGCATCACAGCCGTCAGACGCGTGTATCAGAGAGGCTGCGTCAACCCCATGATTAACATTGAGCAGCTCTGGAGGGACTACAGCAAGTATGAAGAGGTGAGTGCATTGAAGAAGAATGGATACGTTATTCCGGTTCGGGACACTCTTTTGGAAAAGATTTGTTAAGAGAAAGTCCTCTTCAACTTTCTATTGTTAATTTGGTTTTAATGTGCATGTACCATCTCTAGTTTGTCATAAATTGCTTTTGTTCCATTATAAAGGGCATAAATGTGCATTTGGCCAAAAAGATGATTGAAGACCGGAGTAGAGACTACATGAACGCCAGGAGAGTCGCCAAGGTGAGTTCTGCACGGGTTAAAGTGTGTGTTGTGATAAAACGATAGGGTTTTCTGATAGACCTGACATTATGTTGGGGTTGTCAAATTTATTTATTTTTGGTCCCAACCATTTTTAAGTTTCCAAAATGTGCAAAAAAGCTCAAAATGCACTATTAATAAGGTACTATTTGTAGAAATCTCACACAATCGCATCTGCATCTCGTGATGTTCCTCTGTTATTAATTCTCTATGCTGATTTTAATCCCGTTCAGGAGTATGAGACGGTGATGAAGGGTTTGGACCGGAACGCCCCCTCAGTGCCGCCCCAGAACTCCCCACAGGAGGCCCAGCAGGTGGAGATGTGGAAGAAATACATCCAATGGGAGAAGAGCAACCCACTGCGTACCGAAGATCAGACCCTCATCACCAAGAGAGGTGACTTACAGGAAGATTCATAAATAATGAGCTGCAGGTTTTGACGATCAACTGCTGTTTCAGACCTGTGTTTACAACGCTTATCATTTTAAAGCAGCTTTACAGAAAATCACGATGTTAATGTTTATAATATCTTAATATCTTCATGCCATATATGTGACCCTGGACCACAAAACCAGTCTTAAGTGTCAATTTTTTAAAATAAGCTTTCCATTGATGGATGGTTTGTTAGGATTGGACAATATTTGGCCGAGATGCAACTATTTGAAAATCTGCAATCTGAGGGTGCAAAAAAATCTAAATACTGAGAAAATCGCCTTTAAAATTGTCCAAATGCAGTTCTTAGCAATACATATTACTAATCAAAAATTAAGCTTTGATATATTTACTGTAGGAAATTTACAAAATATCTTCATGGAACATGATCTTTACTTAATATCCTAATGATTTTTGGAATAAAAGAAAAATCTATAATTTTGACCCATATACAATGCATTTTTGGCTATTGCTACAAATATACCCCAACAACTTAAGACTGGTTTTGTGCTCCAGGGTCACATATTAGCATTTAACAGATTAGGGCTGGACGTTAATATAGTCTACATTTTATAACGTAAATGTACTGATATACATATATAAATGTATTGAATACAGTTTAAAATCTCTGGTAGAATTTAGGAGAAGAGAAAAGTTTCTGGTGATGTTTGTTGTTAAATCTGGCCGTTTTATGCATCTAATTATTTTATTTGTCACTTGCAGTGATGTTTGCCTATGAGCAGTGCCTTTTGGTACTCGGCCATCACCCTGACATCTGGTACGAAGCTGCCCAGTACCTGGAACAGTCCAGCAAACTGCTGGCAGAAAAAGGGGTTGGTTTGCACATCATTTTATATAAACTGTTTTACCACCGGTGCTAAAAAATGTAAATAGTTGCAGAATGGTTTAGTTACTCGGGTCTTCTATTGCATGTTCCATGATCAACTTATTTCACTCATGATCTCCTCATTCAGGACATGAACAACGCCAAGCTGTTCAGTGATGAGGCGGCTAACATCTACGAGCGTGCCATAGGAACTCTGCTCAAGAAGAACATGCTACTGTATTTCTCTTTTGCAGACTATGAAGAGGTGAGATCTCTAGAACTGCATTAAAGGATGACCTGAGCTATTATACCCAGTGTTGGAGAAAGTTACTTTTAAAAGTAATGCATTACGATATTGCGTTACTCCTTAAAAAAGTAACTAATTACATGACTTAGTTACTTTTTATGGAAAGTAATGCGTTGGGTTACTTTTTAAATAGCACGGCTTGATTGTTTTTAATACTCAGGCTGAAGGAAAAGTAAATTCACATCTGTACAATAGAACACAGGAGAAGAAGGTTCGACAGTCTTCTGCAATAAAAAAAACAATGAAGCACAATTGTTAGTTTCTCTAAAGTAATTTTTGATTATTAGTATGGTTGAACTGGATCATCAAAGGTCAGCAGCAAAGACATTAGTTGATAAAATGGGATTAGATACATTTGTGTTATTTAACATATTTAATTATTGCTGGTTTGCGTCATATTCTGAGTTTTAATTCATTTTGATGAATACTAAATCAGTTTTTTTGTGAGTGGGATGAATTAATGCACATTCACATTTAGTCTAGAACTACATCATGTTCACACAGCGCACACAACACCTCTGTACTTCCCATTTCTCCCAATATGGGGACAGGAGACTTGTCAGTCAATAAATGGGAAAACAAAGTAACTGCCGTTACTTTTCTGAAAAAGTAACTCAAATATTTTCTTGTAAATTAAAAAGTAATGCGTTACTAGTTACTTGAAAAAAGTAATCTGATTATGTAACTCGCGTTACTTGTAATGCGTTACCCCCAAAACTGGTTATACCTCTAAATAGACCGTATTCTACACTTTTGCTGCATTTTAAGCTCTTCCATGAGGTCCGCTCATGTTAGTCAAGGTCTCTAGCACCAAAAAGAATCAGAATTTAGTTGTGATCATTTGTCAGCTTTTCTTCTATTGTCTCACCTTTACAATTGAATAGGCTGTTTTGCTACTCTACCTTTAAGACTCCAACATGTAAATCACATTGCATTTATAAGAATAGTTCACTATGTCATATGTAAATCTGCTCCTGGTTGTGACCAGTGTTATTTTAGTATCGCTGAGGTATAGTTATAGTTTTTATTAATATTTTGAATTTTATATGTACTTTTCATTTTATTTAGAGTTTTTGTAATTTTGTTGTATATTTGACATTTTTATACATTTTCTTTTGTAGTTTTTATTAATTTTTCTTTTTCATCTTTTTAAAATAGTTTTACCTGCAAACAAATAAAAAAAAATCAGGAAATAAAATATTTTTTCATTTTTTTGCAGGTAAAAAATGATTTCTAATAGCGAAATTTTTTATTTTTTTTTGTAGTTTTAGTTAACTATAATAACCCTAGTTGTGATGTCATGATTATTTAATTAATTTATTTTTAGGGAGTTTAAACAAACAAACTCTATTTCATAAGTGCAATAAAAATCCTGTCCCCTGTAATCTGACAATTCAACATTTGTCCATTTACATTATTGATCTGTTTTTCACAGAGTCGCATGAAGCACGAGAAGGTTCATAGTATATACAACCGCCTCCTGGCCATAGAACATATCGACCCTACTTTGGTGAGTCCAGCTGCCTGTGTCCAAATGATGGACAAATAATTATAATAAAGTTCTGCTAAAACCTCAGGAGTAAAAACTGCTCACAACCCAGTGATTCAAGAAGTCAATTTTGAATAGTTTTTTATCAATTACTTTCCAGCAATCACATTCAACTGGAGAGTTTATAGAAATATCTGGGAAATTCGTTGTTTGAAATCGTATGGGATGCCTAATATGCATAAACACATGTTATGACTGTGAATAAACAGAGGCTGACCCGTTGAATTGTTCAGGTCTATATCCAGTACATGAAATTTGCCAGAAGAGCTGAAGGCATCAAGTCTGGTCGCACCATCTTTAAGAAGGCCAGAGAGGATGCTCGCACACGCCATCATGTGTACGCCACTGCTGCTCTTATGGAATATTACTGCAGCAAGGTAACATTAACACCACACGTCTCTTACATATACACTACCCTTCAAACGTTTGGGTTTCAAGTGTTTTCGAAAGAGTTCTCTTATGCTCATCAAAGCTGCATTTATTTAAAGGGGTCCTATTATGCTCTTTTACAAAGTCTTGATTTTGTTTTGGGGGTGTACTAGAACATGCTCTCATGCTTGGTGGTTTGAAAAACGCATTATTTTTCACATAATTTACAATATTAAAATTCCTTTCTCCCCATCCTGGCGCAAACGGCTCGATTAGTTCCGGCTTTGGGGAAGGTCCGCCTTCTGAAAAACAAAATGTGTTGTGATTGGTTAGCTGTCCCAGTGTGTTGTGATTGGTGAACAGCTTAGACGGTGTTTCAGTACTGCCACGCCCCTTGCTCCGTCTTTCAACAAAAACTTTTTGGCGAATCCGGCAGGCACTGTACTCCCTCATGTTGTGGAAGCTGTCCTCAGTAAAATGCACAGCACACAATAGCAAATTGAGGTTGTAATGCTTAGGAACAGAGTTAAAAAATAAATTGCAACCACTGTTTCCTAACATCATCCGCTTTTGGAAGCTCAAACAAAGACGTTTGGGCACGGAGGTGAAAAAAAAAACTGCATTTCAGGCGGTCGCACACCGGACGAGAAGCGCAGCGTCGCGCCACGTTTTTAAAATTCTAATACATTTTCTATGAGTGTTGGCACACCGGCGGCGTCTGTCCGCGACGCCCAGCTACGTCGTGTTATACTTGTAAGAATTGTTCTAGACATGCCGAAAATTTGATGCTACAGCACAGCAGCTCTTCTTCTTGGTTTTCTCTGATGCACTAACTCTGCAGCAGCACTTCTTCTTCATCGTCTCGTCTGATGCTCATGATCGCATGATGTGATATCACAAAGCCCGGAAAACCAATGCTGTAGTCCAAACGAGCCGTTCGTTGTAGTTCTTG
>NW_015505498.1:1049878-1059381 GCF_001515645.1 Sinocyclocheilus grahami
GTTATAATGCTCAGGAACAGAGTTAAAAAATAAATTGCAACCACTGTTTCCTAACATCATCCGCTTTTGGAAGCTCAAACAAAGACGTTTGGGCACGGAGGTGAAAAAAAAAACTGCATTTCAGGCGGTCGCACACCGGACGAGAAGCGCAGCGTCGCGCCACGTTTTTAAAATTCTAATACATTTTCTATGAGTGTTGGCACACCGGCGGCGTCTGTCCGCGACGCCCAGCTACGTCGTGTTATACTTGTAAGAATTGTTCTAGACATGCCGAAAATTTGATGCTACAGCACAGCAGCTCTTCTTCTTGGTTTTCTCTGATGCACTAACTCTGCAGCAGCACTTCTTCTTCATCGTCTCGTCTGATGCTCATGATCGCATGATGTGATATCACAAAGCCCGGAAAACCAATGCTGTAGTCCAAACGAGCCGTTCGTTGTAGTTCTTGGAAAAGGGATTTTTAAAAAACGAAATATCTCCCTTTGGAGTGGACTTTGAGATTTATAACTTTCTAGATCTTTTTTTTTATGCCCAAACATACACACTACACACTGACTAAAATTTTAAAAGTGAAAAAGCATAATAGGACCCTTTTATTTAAACAAAATACATTAAAAACAGCAACATTATGAAATATTGCAACAATTTAAAATAGCTGTTTTCTATTGTTATATATAGTAAAATGTAATATATTCCTGTGATCAAAGCTGTATTTCCAGCGTCATTACTCCAGTCTTCAGTGCCACATGATCCTTCAGAAATCATTCTGATTTGCTGCTCAAGAAACATTTCTGATTATTATCAATGTTGAAAACTGGTTGATATTTTTGTGGAAGCCATTTTTACATTTTTTTCATGATGTGACCTTCACAATTATTACACCACCTAACATATTTTACTTTACGCCCCTCAGAAATCTAAAGGACTGTTTTTTCAAATGCAATTACTGAATCAAAAGAGTATCTGAATGACTGTTCCCCAGGAACAGAGTTAAAAAATAAATTGCAACCACTGTTTCCTAACATCATCCGCTTTTGGAAGCTCAAACAAAGACGTTTGGGCACGGAGGTGAAAAAAAAAACTGCATTTCAGGCGGTCGCACACCGGACGAGAAGCGCAGCGTCGCGCCACGTTTTTAAAATTCTAATACATTTTCTATGAGTGTTGGCACACCGGCGGCGTCTGTCCGCGACGCCCAGCTACGTCGTGTTATACTTGTAAGAATTGTTCTAGACATGCCGAAAATTTGATGCTACAGCACAGCAGCTCTTCTTCTTGGTTTTCTCTGATGCACTAACTCTGCAGCAGCACTTCTTCTTCATCGTCTCGTCTGATGCTCATGATCGCATGATGTGATATCACAAAGCCCGGAAAACCAATGCTGTAGTCCAAACGAGCCGTTCGTTGTAGTTCTTGGAAAAGGGATTTTTAAAAAACGAAATATCTCCCTTTGGAGTGGACTTTGAGATTTATAACTTTCTAGATCTTTTTTTTTATGCCCAAACATACACACTACACACTGACTAAAATTTTAAAAGTGAAAAAGCATAATAGGACCCTTTTATTTAAACAAAATACATTAAAAACAGCAACATTATGAAATATTGCAACAATTTAAAATAGCTGTTTTCTATTGTTATATATAGTAAAATGTAATATATTCCTGTGATCAAAGCTGTATTTCCAGCGTCATTACTCCAGTCTTCAGTGCCACATGATCCTTCAGAAATCATTCTGATTTGCTGCTCAAGAAACATTTCTGATTATTATCAATGTTGAAAACTGGTTGATATTTTTGTGGAAGCCATTTTAAAAATTTTTTCATGATGTGGCCTTCACAATTATTACTTTATGCCCCTCAGAAATCTAAAGGACTGTTTTTTTTCAAATGCAATTACTGAATCAAAAGAGTATCTGAATGACTGTTCCCTTGCTGACAGGACAAATCTGTGGCCTTTAAGATATTTGAGCTTGGACTGAAGAAATACGGTGACATTCCTGAATACATTTTGGCGTACATCGATTACCTCTCTCACTTAAACGGTAAGAACGCCATTCCCTTCATCCACACGTCTGGTGAATTGGCAGTCTCCTTTTAATCTGCTGCCGAGCAATCGGTAATATTTATTACACCTGTACTGCCCTGTCAATCATATTGGGTGAAATGCTGGAGAAAAAGTATTTCAGTCAAAGCATTGAGAGATGCGTATCATTGACATGCCCTTGTGATGGCTGTTTATTTACACACAGATGATGATATCTGACACAGGAGCACTTAGCAGACCAAACAAAGCATCCGTCTCCTTTATAAAGCAGATAGCTAGGAGACTCTCTTTGCAAAGCAGTAAACATCAGCCGTGTTTATCTTGTCGCTAGGCTATTACCAAAAAATGAAGAGAAGTAAAAAGCCCGGCCAGGAATGAGTTTTCAAAAATGACAATGAATTATTGAGCTGTTTGCCCTTCCCTCCATCACAGAGGACAACAACACCAGAGTCCTGTTTGAGAGAGTCCTGACGTCCGGCAGTCTTTCCCCTGACAAATCTGGGTTAGTGATTATTTTACGCAAATATACCATCTATTTCTTTTCATTTTTGCTAACTATCTGCTGTGCTTCTCACACTTTAAAATTGCCCAAGTTGAGTTATTTTAAACCAACAGTCATTCACTTTGATGTTTCACACAGGCTACGTTTCAATGCAACTAAATGATCTGTTAGTAAATGAACTGATGGCTCAATCAGATTGAAAAGAGGTTGACCGAGCTCGATCCGAATGAAATTTGAATCGGATTGGAAGGAGTGGTGTAAACCTGAAATAGTCGGAGCGTTCGGAAAAAATGAAGCGTGGAAACGCTTGAATCTGACTTTTCTCAGTTGGATTCAAAAACACCTTGCGATACAATGCCCAATGCTTTGATAATTGTGTTTACTTGCATTTTACGTCTTACAAGACGTGCAAACAAATACGGGAATCGGATTACTTTGAGAATTCATATTAAACAGAACATTAAGAATCTGAGATTGGATTCGGACTAGTCCGTGTAAACATACCCACCGTTCATACTTTAACCCTGGGTTAGTAATTCACACCATACAGTTTGTACTCCTATTGGTCAACCAATATGTGTTTTTCATTGGCTAGTCCTGATATCTAGAGATCAAGTAGGCCAATATAAATTCCTTAGGTAAAATAAATGTACAGTTAATATCAAATGAGACATTTATTTTACATAATACTTACTAAAAATATATGCAAATGGAATATGAAGAGACTGTTGGTACATTTTGGATCTGAGATTAACTGAGTCTATCATGTATTAGGCGATAATCCTAAAATAGCCAAATATCGGCCAATTCATTTAAAGCAGCACTATGTAACTTTTTCTGTGTGCAAAATTGTGTTTACTTGCATTTTACGTCTTACAAGACGTGCAAACAAATACGGGAATCGGATTACTTTGAGAATTCATATTAAACAGAACATTAAGAATCTGAGATTGGATTCGGACTAGTCCGTGTAAACATACCCACCGTTCATACTTTAACCCTGGGTTAGTAATTCACACCATACAGTTTGTACTCCTATTGGTCAACCAATATGTGTTTTTCATTGGCTAGTCCTGATATCTAGAGATCAAGTAGGCCAATATAAATTCCTTAGGTAAAATAAATGTACAGTTAATATCAAATGAGACATTTATTTTACATAATACTTACTAAAAATATATGCAAATGGAATATGAAGAGACTGTTGGTACATTTTGGATCTGAGATTAGCTGAGTCTATCATGTATTAGGCGATAATCCTAAAATAGCCAAATATCGGCCAATTCATTTAAAGCAGCACTATGTAACTTTTTCTGTGTGCAAAATGTAATGAGCGAGTACATCATGAATTCATCTTCCAAACCGCGTTTTTGTCTTATTCCGAATCACTACGGTACACTTATAACAATAAGTACTTATATTTGGACTATTGTAGCCTGGTCGGGTCGTCACCGCTGCGGAGTAACACAAACCTGCGTGAATCGCCATAGACAGAAACTTAGAGATGTGTGCAGTTCTGTTTATTAACCGCTAGAGCGCCAAAAGTTACATAGTGTTGCTTTAAACTATACGTGTGAAATGAAATCTATTTTCTAGATGCATGTTCTAGATCTTGCTGTGAACAATTCATCTGTGCATGTTTCATTTTTAAATCATTTTTTGGCCTTTTAGTGTTTAATCTAAACATCCTAACTGGATCTCATTTAGTCACTTAAACTCCGCCCCTGCGACTCGCATTCATTGAGTGCCACGCCCACATCTCAACATCCAATCAACAACCGATGTATAGAACCAATCCCTGCCCTACATTTTTATTATTTAAATTTTTTTCAATAATTTGTTACACCTGGATGTACATCACAATATAGAAGAAAACATCTGTCACTAATTCTATTTCATTATGACTTTAACCCAGGGTTAAATGTAACGTGAAAAAGATAATATTCCTGATGTTAACGTGTGATTTTTTTGTGTAACAGGGAAATCTGGGCGCGCTTCTTGGCCTTTGAGAGCAACATCGGGGACTTGGCCAGTATCCTGAAGGTGGAGCGAAGGCGTTTCATGGCCTTTAAAGACGAGTATGAGGGAAAGGAGACGGCTCTGCTGGTGGACAGATACAAGTTCATGGATTTGTATCCTTGCTCCCCCAGCGAGCTCAAAGCCCTCGGCTACAAGGTACAATAGGAAACAGAATCATTCACAAATGATACTTTGGCACGACTAACACTCATCAGTTAGCTTTGCATTAGTTTCTTAGCAGCCAGTAATTGCAAAGGCCCTCATATACTCACAGCAAAGTTCTTTAGTTCTTTGCTTAGGAGTAAAAAGTTGGAAATACCTGAGCAGTGTTATACTGTTAGCAGACATCCTGACGCAACCCACACTGCTTCAGATATATAAATGTGCTGCACGCTTTCCGCTCAGTGAAGCAATAAACACAACAATAATAACAGTGGTGAGAAAACCGCATGTAAGAAAGCATCTGATCATATTGATATGCTTATGTTTGTTCTATACGGAGTAGACCAAAGTATATGGGGGCTTTACATACATCACTAATTTATAGTACAACATTCCTCCATCATCTGAACATGTCGATTGGCAGGACGTGTCTCGTGCCAAATACGCATCACTGATGCCAGAGGCGGTGGTCACTCCTTCTACCCCTTCGCTGAAAGACGAGGCCGACCGCAAACCTGAGTATCCCAAACCTGACACCAGCCAGATGATCCCTTTCCAGCCACGTCATCTGGCACGTGAGTATAAACACCTCGCATGCATTTAACATTCAACTCCGAGATGCATCGTTTGAGGATCTCTGGTCTAGATCATATGGAACCTTGTTTCCACCACAAAATAAAAAAATGAAAGAAGGTAAATGTGACTTTGTATCTCACAATTCAGACTTTTTTTCCCTCGCAATTTGTACCTTGGAATTGAGACTTTTTTTTACTTAGAAAAATGTGAGAATTGTGGATGCAAACTTGGAATCCCAAGAAAAAAAAAGTCAGAATTCTAAGAATTCTGAATTTTTTTCTTGGGAGTCTGACTTTTTCTTGCAATTGTAAGGTTTCTAATGTTCAATTCTGATTTTTTTTTTCTTAGAATTCTGAGTTTATATCTCGCAATTTTTGACTTTTTGTCTTGAATTTCTGAGTTTACGTCACACTATTTAGATTTTCTTCTTAGAATTCTGAGTTTATATCTCGCAATTTTTGACTTTTTGTCTTGAATTTCTGAGTTTACGTCACACTATTTAGATTTTCTTCTTAGAATTCTGACTTTTTTTTTTCTTGGAATTCTGAGTTTACAGCCCACAATTCTGACTGTTTCTCGCAATTGTAAGTTTTCAAATTTTCAATTTAGACTTTTTTTCTTAGAATTCTGAGTTTACATCATAATTTAGATTTTTTTTTTTATTATTGTTTTTTCCTCTTGGAATCTTCAATTCTGACATTTTTCTTAAAATTCTGAATTTATATCTCGCAATTTTGACTTTTTGTCTTGAATCATTCTGACTTTTTTGTCTTCTAAATCTGAGTTTATCTCTTGTAACTTTGACTTTTTCTTAGAATTCTGAGTTTACATCATAATTTAGATTTTTTTTTTTTATTATTGTTTTTTCCTCTTGGAATCTTCAATTCTGACATTTTTCTTAAAATTCTGAATTTATATCTCGCAATTTTGACTTTTTGTCTTGAATCATTCTGACTTTTTTGTCTTCTAAATCTGAGTTTATCTCTTGTAACTTTGACTTTTTCTTAGAATTCTGAGTTTACATCATAATTTAGATTTTTTTTTTTTATTATTGTTTTTTCCTCTTGGAATCTTCAATTCTGACATTTTTCTTAAAATTCTGAATTTATATCTCGCAATTTTGACTTTTTGTCTTGAATCATTCTGACTTTTTTGTCTTCTAAATCTGAGTTTATCTCTTGTAACTTTGACTTTTTCTTAGAATTCTGAGTTTACATCATAATTTAGATTTTTTTTTTTTATTATTGTTTTTTCCTCTTGGAATCTTCAATTCTGACATTTTTCTTAAAATTCTGAATTTATATCTCGCAATTTTGACTTTTTGTCTTGAATCATTCTGACTTTTTTGTCTTCTAAATCTGAGTTTATCTCTTGTAACTTTGACTTTTTCTTAGAATTCTGAGTTTACATCATAATTTAGATTTTTTTTTTTTATTATTACATTCTGAATTTTTTTTTTTGAAATTTGACTTTTTTTTCCCCCTTGGAATTCTGAGTTTACAGCCCACAATTCTGACTGTTTCTCGCAATTGATTTTTTTTCTTAGAATTCGGAGTATTTCTCGCAATTTTGACTTTTTTATTCTTAGAATTCTGAGTTTACATCACAATTTAGATTTTAAAAAAAATATTTTACTTTATTTTCCTCTTGGAATTCCAAATTTACCTGTTAAATTCTGAATTTTTTTTTTAGAATTCTGACTTTTTTTTCCCCCTTGGAATTCTGAGTTTACAGCCCACAATTCTGACTGTTTCTCGCAATTGTACGTTTTCAAATTTTCAATTTAGATTTTTTTTCTTAGAATTCGGAGTATTTCTCGCAATTTTGACTTTTTTTTTCTTAGAATTCTGAGTTTACATCACAATTTAGATTTAAAAAAAAAAAAAAAATTCTTGTTTTTTCCTCTTGGAATTCCAAGTTTACCTCTTCAATTCTGACATTTTTCTTAGAATTCTGACTTTTTTCCCTCTTGGATTTCTGAGTTTACAGCCCACAATTCTGACTTTTTCTCACAATTGTACGTTTGATTTTTTTTCTTTTCTTTTCTTAAAATTCTGAGTTTATAGCACGCGATTTTGCCTTTTTGTCTTGAATTTCCGAGACTTGCCATGTGTAGTTGCTGGTGATGGAAGAGTTGAATCTCTCATTTTGTAGTGACCTGAGGATCACACACAACTTACTTCCAATAAAAGAAAATTATAAAAATGTTGTTGCGTTATGTTACTTCACTGTCCGATCGTTTTATCAGTGTGCCGAATAAATCTGAGATCTGAAACAAATGTCAAAGCATTTGTGCTCACCACTAGGATGCACTATAGTGCAGTAGATGTTTTTACACAAACTCAGAATTCCAAGAAAAAAAAAGTCAGAATTCTAAGAAAAAACATCAAAATTGAAAATGAGAAAACTTGCAATTGCGAGAAAAAGTCAGAATTGTGGGCTGTAAACTCAGAATTCCAAGAAGGAAAAATGTCAGAATTGAAGAGGTAAACTTGGAATTCCAAGAGGGAAAAAAAGTAAGAATTATCAGAAAAAAAAACCTAAATTGTGTGATGTAAACTCAGAATTCTAATAAATTTCAAAATTGCAAGAGATAAACTTAGATTTCTAAGACAAAAAAAGTCAGAATGATGGGATGTAAACTCAGAAATGAAAGACAAACAGTACACCAGAACACAGGATGAGGACAGTTGTAAAGACCTAGATGTGATTTTCACACAAATATCTCCAGGTTATGTTTCACCTCAAAATCAGAAGAAATATATATAGCATAAAATAAATGAATGATAGTTTAGGACTGTTGCATTATAACATTGTTTTCAGGACCAGCAAGAATAGTTCCCCCTCAAAATCTCAGTGCAGTAAAGCTGTTTTTTTTGTTTGTTTTTTTTTTACTGTAAATGTGATGGGCTAAAATTGTGTAATTGTTGCTGAACAAAATGTCATAATTCACAACAATAATGTATATATAAAAATAATGCCTTTAAAAATAGGTTGAATTCATTTATTTGATTTGGGATGAAAAAAATTTGACATTTCAGTGTTATTTAATATATTTGAGATAATGTTATAGTTTTCATCAATATTTTGAATTAGTTTTTATATTTTTTTATAATTTTGTTTACTTTGTTTGGCCTTCCAAAAGAGGACACGACTAGAAATCAGTGGTTAAGTTGTATTTACAACACTGTTCCAGAACAGTTCAACCCAAATATTCAGATGTGTGCAGCACATTTTACGGAGGACGAGGACTGTTTCCTGGAAGAGTAGCCTACAGTGCCGGTGTTCTGACAAATAATGCTGACTCACAGCCTGTAAGTACGTTTTTTATATTTAAACAATTTGCCACTGATGATTCAAATGCGAGTTTTGAGCAGTGTAGAGTAGCGCTTGTTTGTCGTTTCTCTGATCACAAATGCAGACATGGTTTTATGTTTACGCAGCGCAACACAACGCGTAAAAAGACAGTATAAGTTATTATAATCCGTAATTATGTCCCCACTGGATGCAACAAATGCCTCGTTTATAATGGGTTTTATTGTTTTTGTCTCGTCGCTCCGGGACACGGCATCACAGTATGTTAAGGGGCGTAACATTTCCGTCACACGCTTGAGGTATTCAGCCAATCACAACGCACTGGATAGCTGGCCAATCAGAGCACACCGGGCTTTTCAGACCGATGAGCTTTGTTGACGAATTTGACACGTTTCAGAAAGGCGGGGCATAGAGGAGAAACAATAATGTACAGTATGTGGAAAATTATGTTTTTTTTTTACCTTAAACCACATAAAAGCATTTCATTACACCAAATACACAAAATAATGTTCTTTTTTTCCAGCCCATGTTCCGAAGTGAAGTAAATTTCAACGGATTTCCCCCGCTCAGTGAGGAGGGAGCGATGAACACTGTGTAGGGATCATATCTATCGGAACACAGTACATGCACATCGCTCACTTCTAACAAGCTGGCGCGAGGACTGGATTAACCGCTGGGCTACATCATGTGTCATTCACCGGTGAGAAAACTTTAAAAGTCGTGGACGAAGCGGAGTCCAGCCCGGGGTCGTCACATGTGGTTGCCGCAAGCCCGCTGGCTGCTCCTTCGTCGAATCGGCCGGCCGCGCCGTTCTCAAGCCTGCCGTGTGCGACGCTGTGTGTTTCTTTGTGAAAGCTAAACTACTTTGTTTGGCCTTCCAAAAG
>NW_015505498.1:1059520-1067070 GCF_001515645.1 Sinocyclocheilus grahami
CAAATGCAGACATGGTTTTATGTTTACGCAGACAGTATAAGTCATTATAATCAGTAATTATGTCCCCACTGGATGCAACAAATGCCCCGTTAATAATGGGTTTTATTGGTTTTGTCTCATCGTGCCGGGACACGGCATCACAGTATGTTAAGGGGCGTAACATTTCCGTCACACGCTTGAGGTATTCGGCCAATCACAACGCACTGGATAGCTGGCCAATCAGAGCACACCTCGCTTTTCAGAACGATGAGCTTTGTAAAAATCAACGAGTTTCAGAAAGGCGGGGCATAGAGGAGAAACAATAATGTACAGTATGTGGAAAATAATGTGTTTTTTGAAACTTAAACCGCATAAACACATTTCATTACACCAAATACACAAAATAATGTTCTTTTTAGCAGCATCATATGACCCCTTTAAATGTATCTACAACTATCTGAAGACTGAAACTGAGGATATGCACTTGGACAATGAACCTTCACAACAATACAGCCTTCAGCATCTGTCTGTAATTACTAACCCACCTATTTCCTGCCTTTATATTCTGAACACATGCAGATGTGTTGCTTTTTGTTTTTGTCTCTTATAATCCACCATTATCAGTCTGATGTTTAACCATTAGCAGCTCGTGATGTTTGCTGCTGTCGTTGTCTCTGTGAAAGTCTTTTCAAACACTCATGCCTATAGTATTTGGTCTTTGTTCTGTAACTGAGCAGCTGGAGAGTGTTAGACACTGACAGCATCACATGCAGGAAGAATTTTTCAGGAATTTTTAACAGAGATCGTTTCTTTCAGTGCTTCCAAAACACCCATTCTGAACGATATCCCCGTTACATAACAACAAAGAAAATATTAATCTGTAACTGGAAATGTTTGGACGTCTGAACTCAGCGACCCTGATGATACATGGAGAATATTTTCAAGTTTATACTTCACAGTTTAGGTTAAAGGGGTCATAGGATGCTACATGCACTTTTACAAGCTGTTTGAACTGAAATGTGTGTTGGCAGTGTGTGTACACAACCACCCTATAATGATAAAGATCCACTCAGTGTTTATTTATTTATTTTTAATCTCGTTAAATCATTTCCCCTTTCTCAAATCGAGCCGATCTCAGATGCCTGTCTGTGTGACCTCACACAGACAGGCCCCTCCCACGATAGTTTGATTGACAGTAGCGTTTCAGCACAGACTGGACTGGTGTCTTACCTTAGCTCCGCCCTGAGTGACTGTCATCAGTCCGCCATTGTTTCACCGCTGGAGCAGATGTAGACAAGAATGACTCCTGAGCGATTGAGGTGTTCTGTTGTTGGATGTAATAATGAACATAGCAGTCGTCATTTACTCCCAACATCTGAGCCGCTGAAGACGCAGTGGATTACATATTTTTCTGAAGGGAATACGCCCCAGATCTACCTAAATGCCTCTATCTTCACGCGAATCATTCGTGGTCCAGCTTCACCTCCAGAAGAAGTGAGTATAAGGTTTTTTAGTGAATCTTTGCAAATCGCCTTTCTTAATAACGTGCTAGTTAGCAAGTTTCACGATGAATGCGGCTAAAGTAAACAGTCCCTCAGAGAGCGGCTCGGAAAGAGGGGCGGGGCGTGCAGAGCACATTTGCATTTAAAGCGGCATGCAAGAAAACAGCTGGTTCTGAAAAGAGCTGTTTTTGACAGGGTAAAAACAGTGTTGTTTTACACTACCATTGAGAAATTTTAACCAAACTATGTTACAGACTTTTCATTAAGACCCTAAAGAATCATATCAACTTGTGGAAAAATTGGCATCCGATGACCCCTTTAAAAATATTATAATGAGAGAAATTACAAATGCAAGTATCAAATCATTTCTATACATGGTTAAATTTCTTTAATTACCTTAATCTCACTAAAGCCTGTGACCCTGTTGAACTCAAAGCATGTGAAATACAGAAAGAGGATCTTGAAAGAAGATTTGGCCTGATTTTGTTTTCATATCTTATAGTCAAGTTTGGACTCGGAGTCTGTTAACTTGTTTCATTTGTAACCTTTGTATATATATATATATATATATATATATATTTATTTATTTAAAGATATACTTAGTTTTTCTGAAGTATTTGAATTTATATGTAGGATTGAGTTGTGGTCTGAGAACATGTGGTTTTCAGGGTAAGTAGTAGTAATATAATTTTGTCAAAATTTTGATAAAGAAAAGTAAAATGTGTTTATTGTCCAACAAATCCCATTCCCTTATCAATACAGACATAAGAGTAGTATTCAGTTTTTCTATAATATGTACATATTTACAACATACAAGATACTTTTTACATACAGTATTATACAGTATAATATTAAATGAAGATCCTTTAAATATAAGCATCGGATATTCTGTTGCCAAAATATTGTACAAATATTTCAGGATGTCCTTTGTAGAACTGTCCGAGCAGACGGCGCTTCTCTTTCAGAGAGAGCTTCGAGTTCTCATGAATAGTTTTCAGTAACGTCCACAGCTCCTCTCTGGTAGTTTTCTGAACTGTTTCCAGGTAATCTTTTCCAGTCAGACGGCGACAGTACGTTGTTCCTGAAAGAGAGGGAAGATTTGAAATGCATTCTCTTAGCAAATCAAGGATCATCCATTATTACCAGTGTTTATTTACAAATTTGTCTCACAAACATATACTATGATAAGATTGCGATGATGCTTTACAATAATGTTCTCATTTGTTAACATCAGTTAACTGCATAAGTTAACATGAACTAACAATGAAAGCTACTTCTAAAGCATCTATTAATCTCAGTTAATGTCAATTTCAACATTTACAAATACGTTATTAATCTGAACGGTCATATGATGCTGCTAAAAAGAACATTATTTTGTGTATTTGGTGTAATGAAATGTGTTTATGCGGTTTAAGGTTAAAAACACATTATTTTCCACATACTGTACATTATTGTTTCTCCTCTATGCCCCGCCTTTCTGAAATACGTCGATTTTTACAAAGCTCGTCGTGAACATTTGGGCGGCGTTATGCAAATCTTCCCACATAGTGATGTAGACATGTGGGGGCGTGTTAGAACGAGCCGTTTTAGGTAGGCGTGGTTGACTCTTAACTTTGATAAAGAATATCTCTTTGGATTTGAGACTTTAGTCTTTGCAACTTTACAGATCTTCTTTACGCACCAAGAGCTTGTAACACTCCAAAGAGAAAGGAAAAATTGAAATCGCATCATATGACCCCTTTAAAATCAAAAGTTGTATCTGTTAGTATTATTTAACGGACCTGAACAATATTTTTTCACTATTCTCTTGCATTTCTTCCTGTTATTATTGTAAAAGTTTAATAAACAAATTAAGCACAAAAGAAAAAAAAAAGTAACCAGCATGAAAGACTTGACATAAATTTTCCATATATTTGTAGTTTTACCTGTGATGAGATTGGGATCTGTTCCTTTGATGATACTGGCCAGTTTATCACTTACAAGTTTGTGCAATGTGACGGGAATCTAGGGCAAAAAGATGCTGTCAGTTCACTCCAGGCACAGAAACACAAATTTATGATAGAACAGTGACCTAAATTATTGACAAGGCAGACGAATGTTTCATTTAAAAAAAACAAAAACAAAAAAATACAAGGACCATTACGATTGTTATATATGCTGATAAAAACTATTATTCAAACATGTGGGGTCATTAAGATTAAGATTTTTTCTTTTTTGAAAGAAGTCTCTTCTGCTCACCAGGGCTGCATTTATTTGATCAATAATATCGTAAAAACAGTAATATTGTCAAATATTATTAAATGTAAAATTACTGTTTTGTATGGGAATATTTCTTAAATGTAATTTGTTCCTGTGATGCAAAGCTGTATTTTCAGCATCATTACTCCAGTCTTCAGTGCCACATGATCTTTCAGAAATCATTCGAATATGACAGTTTATTTTTTATTTTTACCAACATTGAAAACAGTTTTTACTGCTTAATGTTTGTGAAATCCATGATATTTTTTTCAGGATTCTTTGATGAATCGAAAGTTCAAAAGAACAGCATTTCTTACAGACCCCAATCTTTTGAACAGTAGTGTATATTATACAGTGTATGTCTGGTTGTATTTTGTTAACAACACTGTCACAGAATATGACAGTTTATTTTTTATTTTTACCAACATTGAAAACAGTTTTTACTGCTTAATGTTTGTGAAATCCATGATATTTTTTTCAGGATTCTTTGATGAATCGAAAGTTCAAAAGAACAGCATTTCTTACAGACCCCAATCTTTTGAACAGTAGTGTATATTATACAGTGTGTGTCTGGTTGTATTTTGTTAACAGCACTGTCACACACACACACACTGTGCAGATAGTTTTGTAGTGTTTTTAGCGGCCAGTCTGAGCTGCTGACTCACCTTGAAGAGGTCATGGTGCTTGTCCGTCATGAAAAGAACCAGAAGATCAACCTTCCCCTTGGCTAGTTTAGTCCCATACACAATAGCATTGGAGAACGCCCTCTTCACTGCCATTCGGTTCTCTATCTACAGAACAGAACAAACAAACAGCTTTCTGTAGGGATGAAGGAATGGTATTTATGTAGGTGTAATAAATGATTATCGGCCGAAAGCAGAAAAGAGGCTGTTGTTTCATTCAGTCTTTTCACAAGCATGGCAACTGCAAAGCTCACTTTAGTTTCAGTTTTTAACAATGACACTTTTGTGCGATAGAAACACTGTCGTACTGTGCACTGATCTGATTTCGCAGCAAACATACTGGACGTTCGACATCAATTCCAGTGCAGATCATTTTTTCCATATTTTGTGATTTCCAAACACATTCTGCAACTATGATGTTCATCTATGTCTTTCAGAAACTAAATCAGAGTGCTCTTATTTATTCATCAACCACATCAACACTTCATTTCCTCCATTACACAGCATAAAAAACACACTCAAACCGTATTATCCAGATTATTCGTACCTCTTTGTGTAGTTTGATCTCCTGAGGGCTGGCGGCGAGTGCCATAAAGCGCAGTAGCCTGCGGAGCTCCTCTCTACTGCGTGAATCCTGCAGCTTCAGACAGAGCTGAAGTGACTCCAGCGCCTGCTCCTGCTTCCCATTCACTGCACACAAGCAGAGAAATATAACAAAGTGAGTTGTGACAGATTTTCAGCAACATTCCAGTGGCCTGTAGTACATTGCTAGGGTGTTATGGATGGCTATTAAGTGGTCTCTAAGGTACTGCTATTGGTTTTCAGCAACTAGATTTGATCCTGTAGCACAAACATTTCAAAAAGCACCCCCTTCACATTTGTTTAGAACTACTTTGGACTGTTTTCACGGGGAAACAGTGCTTGATCTGTGCATATTTCTCTCCTGATTCAGATGAGACAACTTCTTCACTGCGGAAAGCAATATTATGAATAAAGTAATTGTTTTTGGCCAGAAGCAACGGTTTACAGTTAAAAACATCTTAATGATGTTTACAAACACTCAGCTTTTCGTTTCACGAGACATTAATTGATGGACTGGAGTGGTGTGGATTACTTGTGGATTATTGTGATGTTTTTATCAGCTGTTTGGACTCTCAATCTGACGGCACCCATTCACTGCAGAGCTGTATTTTCAGCATCATTACTCCAGTCTTCAGTGCCACATGATCTTTCAGAAATCATTCGAATATGACAGTTTATTTTTTATTTTTACCAACATTGAAAACAGTTTTTACTGCTTAATGTTTGTGAAATCCATGATATTTTTTTCAGGATTCTTTGATGAATCGAAAGTTCAAAAGAACAGCATTTCTTACAGACCCCAATCTTTTGAACAGTAGTGTATATTATACAGTGTGTGTCTGGTTGTATTTTGTTAACAGCACTGTCACACACACACACACTGTGCAGATAGTTTTGTAGTGTTTTTAGCGGCCAGTCTGAGCTGCTGACTCACCTTGAAGAGGTCATGGTGCTTGTCCGTCATGAAAAGAACCAGAAGATCAACCTTCCCCTTGGCTAGTTTAGTCCCATACACAATAGCATTGGAGAACGCCCTCTTCACTGCCATTCGGTTCTCTATCTACAGAACAGAACAAACAAACAGCTTTCTGTAGGGATGAAGGAATGGTATTTATGTAGGTGTAATAAATGATTATCGGCCGAAAGCAGAAAAGAGGCTGTTGTTTCATTCAGTCTTTTCACAAGCATGGCAACTGCAAAGCTCACTTTAGTTTCAGTTTTTAACAATGACACTTTTGTGCGATAGAAACACTGTCGTACTGTGCACTGATCTGATTTCGCAGCAAACATACTGGACGTTCGACATCAATTCCAGTGCAGATCATTTTTTCCATATTTTGTGATTTCCAAACACATTCTGCAACTATGATGTTCATCTATGTCTTTCAGAAACTAAATCAGAGTGCTCTTATTTATTCATCAACCACATCAACACTTCATTTCCTCCATTACACAGCATAAAAAACACACTCAAACCGTATTATCCAGATTATTCGTACCTCTTTGTGTAGTTTGATCTCCTGAGGGCTGGCGGCGAGTGCCATAAAGCGCAGTAGCCTGCGGAGCTCCTCTCTACTGCGTGAATCCTGCAGCTTCAGACAGAGCTGAAGTGACTCCAGCGCCTGCTCCTGCTTCCCATTCACTGCACACAAGCAGAGAAATATAACAAAGTGAGTTGTGACAGATTTTCAGCAACATTCCAGTGGCCTGTAGTACATTGCTAGGGTGTTATGGATGGCTATTAAGTGGTCTCTAAGGTACTGCTATTGGTTTTCAGCAACTAGATTTGATCCTGTAGCACAAACATTTCAAAAAGCACCCCCTTCACATTTGTTTAGAACTACTTTGGACTGTTTTCACGGGGAAACAGTGCTTGATCTGTGCATATTTCTCTCCTGATTCAGATGAGACAACTTCTTCACTGCGGAAAGCAATATTATGAATAAAGTAATTGTTTTTGGCCAGAAGCAACGGTTTACAGTTAAAAACATCTTAATGATGTTTACAAACACTCAGCTTTTCGTTTCACGAGACATTAATTGATGGACTGGAGTGGTGTGGATTACTTGTGGATTATTGTGATGTTTTTATCAGCTGTTTGGACTCTCAATCTGACGGCACCCATTCACTGCAGAGGATCCATTGGTGGGCAAATGACGGAATGATACATTTCTCCAAATCTGTTCCTATGAAGAAACAAACTTCTATATCTTGGATGGTCTGAAGGTGAGTAAATTTTCATTTTTGGGTGAACTATTTTTAAATCCCATTAAAGTGGGTCAAAGAGCACTCTTTAGTTCAACTAATTGCATTTAATTAAAATTTAAACTACAATAGATTTTCATTTAATTGCATTTCAGTTTGCACTTTAGTAAATTATTTTGAAGTATATTATTTCCTTAAAAGTACTCTTTTTAAAAGTATTCTAAAGTGTACTTCATTTTCACAAGGGCCACTAATAAGCCAAATTTAATTTCATATAAACGTCAGGTCAAGCTAACATATACTGGACTGATCTCTTACCAAGCAGCTCGGAGACGCCTGAGTGGATGTCAAAGACGTGGTT
>NW_015505498.1:1067080-1103617 GCF_001515645.1 Sinocyclocheilus grahami
AACACAATATGGTGCAGATCACTGTTCATTTAAAGTTGTTTTTTTTAAAATGAAAATTACAAAATGTTATTGAAAGAGTGCAAAAAAAAAATCCATCTTCCAAACCCAAGCACTAATGATTTACATTTTAGCGCTGTCGGGATGGATTTCACGGGAAATTGCATACATATACGACATTCGCCCGTGTGTGCCACGTCAAAGAAGCTCCAGCTGTGTACTGCTGAAAGTTCACTGTCACAACGAACAAGAAAATAATTAACATTAATCATTTAAAAGGCAAACCTCTGTTTGTTTAATCGTTTGTCAAAACCACAAAACTGTTATTTATTTGTCTATCATCTCTGATAAAGTCCTGAATTCATGTGCACACTGCTGCGTCGAACCATATATTCATCCGCGCAGAGGAGCAGAGCCGACGCACAACCAAGAAAATACTCTTCCACATGCATTTTTATTTTGCATACACGTTACATAGTGTGACTATGTACTTTATATTTCCCATTTAGTCCACTAAACGTTTGAGATTATTTCAACATTTATGGAGAAGGATATTTTTTTAAACAACACTTTTTGCAACTCTATATATTTCTTGCATAAAATGTACAGGTCTAGTTTTGTCATTTATTGCAACTCTATAACACCCCAGAATAAAAACGAGAGGAGTTAAAGGGGTCATATGATGCAATTTCAAATTTTCCTTTCTCTTTGGAGTGTTACAAGCTGTTCGTGAATAGATAAGATCCCTGAAGTTGCAAAGACTAAAGTCTCAAACCCAAAGAGATTTTCTTTATAAAAGTTCAGACTTGTCCACGCCCTCCTAAAACGGCTCGTTCTAACACGCCCCCACATGTCTACGTCACTGTGTGGGAAGATTTGCATAACGCCGCCCCAAATGTTCACGCAAAGAAAGAAGGCATAACTTTTATTCTCGCTGTAGTATTGTTGCTGCCGCCATGTCGTGAAGGCGCTGTGTGCTTCGTTGTGAAAGCGAAACTACTTTGTTTGGTCTTCCAAAAGAGGACGATATCCGCTTCGTCATGCCTGGAGCTGATCCGTGCTGGTCGCTGAGGAAATACATCAACTTCGCTCTGTGGATCGCCGGATCGGCTTTCACCGTGGACGAAGCGGAGTTCAGGCCAGGGTCGTCACATGTGGTTGCCGCAAGCCCGCCGGCTGCTCCTACGTCGAATCCGCCGGCCACGCCGTTCTCAAGCCCACCGGCCGCCGCACACTCAAGCCCGCCGTGTGTGACGCTGTGTTTCGTTGTGAAAGCCAAACTACTTTGTTTGGCCTTCCAAAAGAGGACACGACTAGAAATCAGTGGTTAAGTTGTATTTACAACACTGTTCCAGAACACTTCAACCCAAATATTCAGATGTGTGCAGCACATTTTATGGAGGACTGTTTCCTGATCCTGGAAGAGTAGACTACAATGCCGGCTGTTCTGACTCACAGACTAAGTAAGTTTTTTATATTTAAAGAATTTGCCACTGACGATTCAAATGTGGGTTTTGAGCAGTGTAGAGTAGCGCTTGTTGTTTCATGGTTTTACGTTTACGCGGCGCGATACGCAACGCATAAAAAGACAGTATAAGTCATTATAATCAGTAATTATGTCCCCACTGGATGCAACAAATGCCTCGTTTATAATGGGTTTTCATGTTTTTGTCTCGTCGCTCCGGACACGGCATCACAATATGGTAAGGGGCGTAACATTTCCGTCACACGCTTGAGGTATTCGGCCAATCAAAACGCACTGGATAGCTGGCCAATCAGAGCACACCTCGCTTTTCAGACCAAAGAGCTTTGTTAAAATCGACGCATTTCAGAAAGGCTGGGCATAGAGGAGCAACAATAATGTACAGTATGTGGAAAATAATGTGTTTTTTGAACCTTAAACCGCATAAACACTTTTCATTACAACAAATACACAACATAATGTTCTTTTTAGCAATGTCATATGACCCCTTTAAACAAATAGAGATGGAGCATGATATGTAAATAATCAGCATACTGAGCCTCGCTGAAGGCCTTGAGGATCTCACGGTCCAGGTAGCTGCTGGTGTAGAGGAAGTCTGGGTCACTGTCCATGCTGTGGAGGGGCGGGCGAGGGCTCTCTTGACCTTCCAACAGGCTCTCCAGAAGCGGCAGCTCAGTCAGCTGTAGGAGTCTTAGTACCGTCTGCTGCCGCCATATTTCATCCATCACTGACACAGACACGACACACGTCAGCTTTAAAACTTTTTTTAAAATCCAATATATTTTGGCAATTTATTTTAGTAATAAATAATAAAATAGCTGATTTTATGACAATTTTGTCAAACAGTCAAAAAACATATTTCAAATTGTTTTTCATGACATTAGGCAAAGCATGCATTTATTTCTAAAGAAAACATACACTCCTGTGATAACCCCAGATTCCTCATCTGTGGTGTGATGGTTGTGTTCATGTTCAGATTTCCCAAAACATCCTCCAGAGATTTATCCGTTTTGACAGGTGAGTTGTTTGAATACACAGAATCTTCTTTCCTGAAGAAAATAATCAGACAATAGTAATGAGTATATCACATGTCTGAAACTGTTTCCGATCTGAACAAGTTTCATGCATTCCGTAACACTTTAGTATAGGGACTAATTCTCACTATTAATTAGTTGCTTATTAGCATGCCTATTATTAAAATATTGGCTCTTTATTAGCACATATTCTGCATGACCATATTCTACATCCCTAATCCTACTTAATACCTAAATTTAACAACTACCTTATTAACTATTAATAAGCAGCACATTAGGAGTTTATTGAGGCAAAGGTCGAGGTTAATGGTTTGTTAATAGTGGGAATTGGACCTTCAAATAAAGTGTGACCATGCATTCTTTTAGGAGTCACCAAATAAGGCCCTTTAGTCCATGATTCACTGTGATGTTGACATTTCATGGGCATTTATAGAGGATTGGCTTTTAATAGCAACCTCAGTCGATTTGAGGTATTTCAAAGTATACAATCTCAAAGGAAAAACAATTCAGAGAAAATACCAAGCATTCTGTAAGATCTCTATGAAACTAAAAACAAGTAAATGATTAACTAGTTTTGCAAGGTTTTACCAACACTTGTATCTTAGTAGGTGACCTACTGGAAATGAAAACACAATGCACTTTTCTCCATGTTTTCTCAAAATATGTCAAAATTTGGACATTCTTCAGTGTGACAGAAACATTTTTTTTTTTAATCCAAAATATTTTTAATCCAATTAATTTGCAGACGTCAAGTTAATCAATCAGTCTAGTTACTTTCTGAAGTTCTTCACTGAAACTTTTGACTTCATACATAAGAGTTCATGAGAAAAGTAGTGATGCACAATCGTTTTGAGTCAAATGTTTTCAGTCATCAAGAAATCAAATGATCAAGTTCATAAAACCAGTCTGAATGATTCGTTCACAAACCAGTAGGGCTGGGTTTTGACACAAATTTCACAATTCGATTCGATTCTCATTCACAAGCTTGCGATTCGATTCAATATCGATTATTTTGGATATATATCAGGTACAGTACATGCCAAATTTTCTCAAGGAGAAAAAATCTAAATGTGACGTTACGTGACATTGTTTACAAGCCTTTATATTGACGTCTTTGCGCGGCTGGAACACTGATCGAGCGATTACATGAGAGGATACGGCTTGTAAAGTTATACTCTTTATTTTAACTTACCTTCGGATGTTTAGTCATGTTTATTTTGTGCTGAAACTGGTATTAATGTGGAGGAGATGATCAGTTCACGTGCGCCTCCTATTGTACTTAGGTGCGCCGCGCTACAGCGATCTGTCACTCCACATTAAACAGCACCAAAACGGCATTGATTGTTTGAATACTAAAATACAACAGAAAGAATTTGAAATCTGAGACTTTGTTTCATATTAAAAGTACCAAACCACTATGCATATTGCAATATATTGGATGGGAAGTGCCTTTCAACGTTCCGTCCATTAACTTAAAACAGGCTAGACTAATCGATTCTTGGGATTTAAGAATCGATATCGTTCCTTAAAAATGAGAATCGATTAATATCGAGATATAGATATTTTTTACCCAGCCCTACAAACCAGACTAATCTGATTTGGTCGCAGAAGTTAGGAAGATTATCAATGAACAACGACTTTGAATTTTGGTCTGTTCCTCACACAAAGGGACTTCAATTTTAAAAATATCTTTAGAAAACACTTGGAATTGTATATGGACTACTTTTATGACTTTTATTCTGTGTTTTGCCTCCTTTTAGAAGCTTGAAAGACTCATTCCCCATTCATTGTAATTGCATGGAAAGGAGCAGCCAGCACAGTCTTCAAAATTTCTCCTTTTGTGTTTCACAGATGAAATAAGGTCCTACAGGTATGAAATGACATTCATTCCTTTCAGGCCAGTCTTTTAGAGAAAGCATTAGGAAAAGGTTTACAACCCTACAAGTTATACAGTATAAAGTTTCACTGAGTGAAGGTGATTTGATGTGGGGAAACAGCGTTGTGAGATACCTACCTTTTGTAGGGTGGACTGTACGTGTTCCTCTGTATGCCGAGAGAGTCGTATCCACTCTCAATGGTCTCTGAGCTTGATGCGCTTGGGGTCGGTCTGTTTAGAAACCTGTACAGACTACAGCTGCTGTCCTCAAACGTCACTGGCCTCTTTTCTTTCCCAAACACCTTAGTGTCCACGGCCTCAAAGACTCTGGTCTCCATGAGGACCTGGCAGAGGCGAACGGCTTTGGAACGAGGCACCTCAGTGTCTCCGCAGAACTTGCTCTGAATGATGTGAGCCAGAACCACGTCCACAGCCTCGGAGCCCAGAAAGCAGTCATGGTAGATTTTCAGATTGTGGCGTCTCCTCTTCACCTCCACCTGTGTCTGAAGGTTGTTGATGATGTTCGTCCAGACGTACGTGGCTCGGAATGGCTTCCCAGCCATCCCTGACTCTGTTGAGAGATGGACTGGATGAGAAACGCCAGGATAATGATCTCAGCCTCCATTCTTGTGTTTCTGATATCCCACAAATCTATAAATAAATCTATAGCTTTTGACTGAAAAGAGATGCATTTAATACGTTTAGTCAGGCTTTAAAAACTGTGGACACAAACTAGGCATTCCATGCCAATATTGGCGAGTTTTGCATTTTAAAATCAGTTATAAGAATAAAATTACACAGACTTTGGCACTGTCCGTTATTAATACTGGAATAAGTCTACAAAAGGAAGCATCTTCAGACTTCTGAAACTGGACCAAGAGGTTTCAGCTTGAAGTTGAAGAACATGAAGTTTCCCATGTTTTGCTCCCACGGGTGTAACGCTGGATTAAAGAAAGCTTTTACAGATCCTACTTCCAACACAAAGAGCATCAGCTGCCAAGATCAATAGCTCTTAAGCCTTATAAATGACACCGGGGGAGGCTGATCTTTTCTCGTAAGAAGTGTTTCCTGCTGAATTTTGTGTGCAGCTCTGAAGTAATGATGAAGGTCTAAATGACCCATCAGGGATCTGGATATTTACTAGGGGTGGCTATGACTGTTGTGATTACATCGCACACGAGCCTAGTCTTCAATGAAGGCTCTGCGTCAAGTGGACAACAGCTGGCTGTGATATAAAAGATTCTCTCTAGACTTAGCGGATCAAGAGTTTTCCTGGGCACTCTGGGATGCAGCGAACAGCAGATTAATGCTAGTTGTGTGAATATAGTCATTGTTTGCCCTTCTGAAAAACAAGAACATTTTAGCATAATTTTGAAAAGAGTACTTATTACAGAAATAAACTAGAATATAATTTAATTTGCAATTAAATGAAAATGTATTATAGCTTAAATTTGTATTAAATTAGTTGAACATAAGCTTTTTTGAGCCACTTAAAAGGTTAGTTCACCCAAAAATGAAAATTAGGCTGCGTTCTACTCACCCCCGAGGCAGACGAATCCAGTCGGAGTTATATTAAAAATTGTCTTTGATCTTTCAAGCTGTTTAATGGCACTCAGCGGGTGTTGCATTGCTTCAGTCCAAAAGAACTTATATAAAAATCGCCCATCCATAAAAAAAGTGTCTCACACTGCTACGGGGGGTGAACAAAGGCCTTCTGTAGCGAATCGATGCGTTTTTGTAAGAAAAATATCCATATTCAAAACGTAATAATCACTTGAATCTAGCTTGAGCTCACTGTTGTAAACAGAAGCAGCTCCGGGAGGATGACATATGAGTTCAGCGTTGCGCATGCGCCGGTCAGAAGTGACGAACGCGGAAACGCAGGGGAGAGATCAAAACAAAACAACGGTCAAGAATTAGAAGTACGAAACGAGGATTTGTAAAGAAGAATGTCAGAGGATTTCGATATAAGCCAAGAGGAGACTGGTTTTCCTTTGCTGAAGTAAGGAAACTTTGCCCCTGTAAACAAACATTGGTTTTCATGAGACTCACCGGCGCATGTGCAACGCCAACATCTTACGTCATCCTCCCGGAGCTGCTTCTGTGTACAACAGTGAGCGCAAGCTAGATTCAAGTGATTATTACGTTTTGAATATGGATATTTTTCTTACAAAAACGCATCGATTCGCTACAGAAGGCCTTTGTTCACCCCCCGGAGCAGTGTGAGACACTTTTTTTTATGAATGGGCGATTTTTATTTAAGTTCTTTTGGACTGAAGCAATGCAACACCCGCTGAGTGGCATTAAACAGCTTGAAAGATGAAAGACAATTTTTAATATAACTCTGACTGGATTCGTCTGAAAGAAGAAAGTCATATACACCTAGGATGCCTCGGGGGTGAGTAAAACGCAGCCCAATTTTCATTTTTGGGTGAACTAACCCTTTAAGTAGGACTTCTTTTTAGTACATCTTTATATGTAATTTCATTATTACATCTATTGTAGTTGAAATATGGTTAAAATTAACTGACAAGCATTTATGATCAACTAAAATATATTTTAATGTCATTTCTATTGAAACTTGTATGTTATGTATTTAAATATATTTGTAATCATAATGATGAAGCTCCAATTTAGTGGATTTAAAATATAGTAACTTAACTAAATGTAATATCAAATAACACAGTACTTAAAGAAACATCAATTACTTTCTAATTACATGTGCTTCAGTATGTTAGTTGACACATCAAATTGAGTGCATTTAAATCATGACCAAAAATACTTTTTTTTTTTAAGTAAAAATTTTAATTTGACATTATTACAAAGCACTTTTTAAAAGTGTACTTAAGTGTGTTAAAGGGGTCATATGATGCGATTTCAAGTTTTCCTTTCACTATGGAGAGTTACAAGCTGATTGTGCATAGATAAGATCCCTGAAGCTGCAAAGACTAAAGTCTCAAAACCAGAGATATTCTTTATCAAAGTTAAGACTCTGCCACGCCCCCCTAAAACGGCTCGTTCTAACACGCCCCCACATATCTACCTCACTATGTGGAAATATTTGCATAATGCGCCCAAATGTTCACGCAAAGAAAGAAGGTGTGGTTTCAGTAACCGCAGTTAGTGTTGATGCAGCATGTCAGGGAGACGCTGTGTGTTTCAGTGCGAAAGCAAAAGCACTTTATTTGGCCTTCCGAAAGTAGATGCATTTAGGAATCTTTAAGATCACTTACAACAGAAGAGCAATGCATTTTATGGACGACCGTCTCGTGAACCTAGGAGAGGAGGTAATGCAGAGTTTGCTATGACAAATTCCAAATATTTGCTATCTGGCGCTTCTGAATCAGCTTTTTTGTTATTAGTTTAAGTATTTGCTATTGACTGTTCAAATGCGGAGTTTTGCACATTGTGTGTCTGTGTGTGAGAGAGAGAGAGAGAGAGAGAGAGAGAGAGAGAGGGGGGGGGGGGCACTCAGAGGGGTCACATCACAGTGGAGTCAGCTGTCTTAACCGTGGCTTGTTGCAAACACATACCAGCTTCATCACTGTGTCTGTCACGCGACTCTGTTCCCCTTTCGGGCTCTGTCTTTACATTTATTTTGAAAGCTGAAGCATTACATTTCCGACGAGTGCTTGCCGGAAGGAGGGACTTTGTAGAAAACGAAGCGTTTGAGAGAGGCGGTGCATAGAGGACCTACAATAATGTACAGTATTTGAAAAATAATGTGTTTTTTGAACATTAAAGCATGTCAACATATTCTGTTACACCAAATACACAAAATAATGATCTTTAAAAAAGCATCATATGACCCCTTTAATAAGTTTTAAGAGTGTACTCTCTTTAAGTGGCATTATATTTCATTAACATTATATTATCTACATGTAGTTTTATCTGCAAGTACAGTTCTTTTTCACAAGGGTGAGTATACCTAACAAATCTGGAAACTAAAAAAACAAATTCAGTTTCTCTCCAACTGGCTAGATTTGACTAAACTCATCAGATTCATCCCTCCATCTGATAAACTAGTTGATAGGAAAACTTCCTTATGTTCACATCATGTAGGCTTTAGATCATTTGCATGCCGCTGGTCGAACAACTGCATTAGTACTTACTGAGATTTTGATGTTAACAATTTGAAATCATTTATTGCTTATAAAAGTAACTTACAGACAAACATGATGCTGGTACAGTAATATCATATACTCCAACATACACCATGGTGTATGTCCACAATAACATGCTTGAATCATGAAAAATGTCATTTTTGGTTCATTTGTTAGTTTGCATGACCACATTTAGTATCAAATTAGGATCCAGTATCTGCAGAACATCCATTAGAGGAGTCACCGTGGTGTTTGTCCCCATGGACAGCAAGCATCTGCTGGGATCACTCCTCTCGTGACGGCCAGCACACACTGATGTGTTTGCCCAACACTCAGATAAATAACCACAGAGGGAGAGCACCTCATGATGGCACATCTAAGCCAGGCTATCACTATGACAAAGAAGCAAATTAGCACAAAATCTACTCATTTGAATTCTTACTGTATAGGAGCCCTCTAGTTTGTCAAGCACAGACAAGCCAAACGCTTTTACCCTCGGGCTACTGTAAATCCAAAACTTGAATGAAAACATTTGGCAGCTAAACCTCTTTAAATGAAAGCCAAAATTCACTTTAGAATTTAGACTGAATAAGCATCAGAAATACACTACAATAGCAAATACTTAAACTAATAACAGAAATACAATACAATAGAAATCAGTAATAATTACCAATTAAAGAGAGCAATCACAAGACGAGTCTTAAATGTAAAGACTTGTAATTTCAGACATAAAAAGATGTATTCATGTGCATATTTTAATGTTATTTGAGCTATTTAGCATATGGGTTGTTGACATATATACCGTACATGTGTCCTATGGTGTAACAGCAAATTTTAGAAAACAATAATTCATAATAATCATTATTAATAATTAATTTCTTGTTAATAGCATACAAATAGCATAAGAGAGACTTTTCTTCATTGTTAGTTTGTTTTCTAATTTTTTTGCTGTTACAAGACGAGTCTTAAATGTAAAGACTTGTAATTTCAGACATAAAAAGTGTATTCATGTGCATATTTTAATGTTATTTGAGCTATTTAGCATATGGGTTGTTGACATATATACCGTACATGTGTCCTATGGTGTAACAGCAAATTTTAGAAAACAATAATTCATAATAATCATTATTAATAATTAATTTCTTGTTAATAGCATACAAATAGCATAAGAGAGACTTTTCTTCATTGTTAGTTTGTTTTCTAATTTTTTTGCTGTCACACCATAGGACACATTTACGGTATATCTGTCAACTACACATTTACTGCATTCAAACTGCAAATGTGTCATTTAACCCACAATTATCAAACCAAATCAATTTAAAACAGCCAGTCGTACACGCAGAAACCTACCTGGAGGTCTGTGCATGTAGTTCAGGTTAAAGCCGGATGTCTCGATGCTGTATTGATGCAAAGCATCTCGCTTTTAGTCTCGCGCTGTAAGTACTTGATGTTCACACTCACAGTCGCGCGCTCTGAACTCATCTACACTGTGCACAAGCCCACGCGCTCCAGCAGCCACGCCGTGACGTCACGAGGGCAGTCGAAAGCTCATTAGCATCAGAATGATTTCATTTACACTAAACAGTCACCGAAACTTGCCAATGATAAACAAGCACCACGAAATGTAAATAATGCCGTCATACAGACAGCAAAGAACTTATGTGGGCCTTTCATGGCTTTTAGAGATTGACATTTAAGGGCTACAAGAACTTTCCTTGGTAGCTAACCATAGTTCCCGCCAAAATACCACAGTTTTACTTGTGAAAAAGAAGTGAGCTTAATTTGATTGAATTTTTTTAATTGTACTTGCAGACAATATAATATTAATTAAATAAAAACACTTAAGTGAGACACTTTTATTACATTCTTAACACTTTTAAAAAGAACACTGTCAATTAATAGTCAAATTAAAAGTTTTACTGTACATTTTAAATAATTTAAAGGGGTCATATGATGCTTTTTTTAAAGATCATTATTTTGTGTATTTGGTGTAACAGAATATGTTGACATGCTTTAATGTTCAAAAAAACACATTATTTTTCAAATACTGTACATTACTGTAGGTCCTCTATGCCCCGCCTGTTTTCAACAAAGCCCCCTTTTTTGACAAGTGCAGTCTGCTCTGATTGGCCAGCTGACTCAGTGCATTGTGATTGGCCGAACACCACAAGCATGCGTCGGAAATGTAACGCCCCTTACCATAATCGCTTCAGCTTTCAAAGTAAATATCAAGAAAGTTAATAATGTCAACACTCCAAGAGAAAGAAACTTGAAATCGTATCATATGACCCTTTTAAAAATGTGATATTTCATTTAAAGTTGATATACTATTTTAAATAGCCTATAGAAATAGCATCAAATTCATCAATTCATCTTTTTTCACAAGGGAATAACCAAGACTGTCACAAAAAAAAAGACATTTTAAAACAAAATGACAGATTTGAGGAGATTCCACATTTGTTTTATAAAAAATAAAAAAATAAAATAAATAATCATCAACTAGTCTGCAAGTATAACCTTGATCATCAGCCTCTGGAAGTCAAATTAAACTATATAAAAGACTTATGTCACTGGAATAAATGTTGATGCTTATCAAGATCTTAAACAATGAAAACTTTATTTGTTTCAGCATCCCGGTCTCAACTGATTGAACAGGAAAAAGTCTGATAACTGTGAAATCAACACAGCTCTCACACCATCGTGTGTGGTTTTAAATGACATTCAGTTCTTAGAAAATACAGACAGAAAAAAAACAGATAGACAGCGTAAACAAACAGATGCAGTAGACAGACAGACAGTAGACAGACAGACAGATGATAGACGGACAGTAGACAGATAGACAGTAGATAGATAGACAGTAGATAGATAGATAGATAGATAGACAGACAGACAGAGAGATAGACAGACAGACAGTAGACAGACAGACAGACAGATAGACAGACAGACAGTAGACAGACAGACAGACAGACAGATAGATAGACAGTAGATAGATAGATAGATAGATAGATAGACAGACAGACAGAGAGATAGACAGACAGACAGTTAGATAGACAGTAGACAGACAGACAGATAGATAGATAGATAGACAGACAGAGAGATAGACAGATAGATAGACAGACAGTAGACAGAAAGACAGACAGACAGATAGATAGATAGATAGATAGACAGACAGACAGTAGACAGACAGATAGACAGACAGACAGACAGATAGATAGACGGACAGAGAGACAGACAGACAGACAGATAGATAGATAGGCAGACAGTAGACAGACAGACAGACAGATAGATAGATAGGCAGACAGTAGACAGACAGACAGACAGATAGATAGATAGGCAGACAGTAGACAGACAGACAGACAGATAGATAGATAGGCAGACAGTAGACAGACAGACAGACAGATAGATAGATAGGCAGACAGTAGACAGACAGACAGACAGATAGATAGATAGGCAGACAGTAGACAGACAGACAGACAGATAGATAGATATAGATAGACAGACAGACAGATGGATACAGATAGACAGACAGACAGACAGTAGACAGACAGGCAGACAGATAGATAGACAGACAGGCAGACAGATAGATAGATGGACAGTAGACAGACAGACAGATAGATAGACAGACAGACAGAGAGACAGACAGACAGAGAGACAGATAGACAGACAGACAAGACAGATAGATATAGATAGACAGACAGACAGTAGACAGACAGGCAGACAGACAGATAGATAGATAGATAGATAGATAGACAGACAGTAGACAGACAGACAGACAGATAGATAGACAGACAGATAGATAGACAGATAGATAGACGGACAGAGAGACAAACTTATAGACAGACAGTAGACAGACAGATAGATAGACAGACAGTAGACAGACAGACAGACAGATAGATAGACAGACAGTAGACAGACAGACAGACATAGATAGATACAGACAGTAGACAGACAGACAGACAGGCAGACAGATAGATAGATGGACAGACAGACAGATAGACAGACAGACAGACAGACAGATAGATAGATACTAGATAGACAGACAGACAGTAGACAGACAGATAGATAGATGGACAGTAGACAGACAGACAGACAGATAGACAGACAGACAGACAGACAGACAGAGACAGACAGCTAGATAGACAGACAGTAGACAGACAGACAGATATAGATAGATAGACAGACAGTAGACAGACAGATAGATAGATAGATGGACAGACAGACAGACAGACAGACCTTTTATTAGACCTTTCGTGGACTTTTAAATACTGACTTGGTAAAATCTAATCTTGTTATAAAAAAGCCAGTTAGGCTCTTGAAGTTCCTGTCTGTTGTACCGAGTATCTCCAGGATGGATCGTTAGTGGGTGGATTGTATCAAATGCCCATCAATTGTCCCCATAAACGAATTCCAGTCTCAGTGAAACCAGAACATTGACCGGTGTGAAAGAATCCTCTCAGCTCTGCTCCCACACAGCCCCAGCAGCACGTTCCTATCCATATTCATGTGTCTCAACTGTAGGGCAGACGTTTGGGACTGGACAAACATCCAGTTCTCCTAGCAATATGCAGCCTGGAATCTACTAACGCCCCTCACTAGATTCAACTGTACAGTGGCTTCCTTTATTTGTAGACATTGAAGTCTTTGTTTTCAGCCACAGAGATGTTCGATTTTGTGGCATTGTGGCTCGCAACAATCATATTTTATTCAACAGTCCACTGACCAGCCGTACTGAAGTCACAGTCTCTGAATAGTTTTTCCATGAGACAACTAGAGAACAGCAAGGACACCCGTATGAAAAAGAAGTGTACTGAATGTGCACTTGTAGTGTACTTAAAATCTTAAAAAGCACATTTTAAAAAACTGTACTTGTAAATATAATTATATTATAATATTATATTATTATTGGGGCAGTCGTGGCCTAATGGTTAGAGAGTTGGACTTGTAACCCAAAGGTCTGCTGTGTGTGTGCACTTGGATGGGTTAAATGCAGAGCACAAATTCTGAGTATGGGACAACATATTTGGCCACACCTCACTTCACTTTCACTTGAAGTAAATGCCACTTAAAGAGAGACACTTTCATGAGTGTTTCTTAAACGTAAGTACACTTTTAAAAAGTGCACTTTAATAATGGCAAAATAAAAGCTTCAAAGTACATTTAAAATAGTTGTTTCAATAATCTTTCATGCTTTAATAAATAAATTACAATTATGTTTAAATACATATTGTTTGGCATATTGGTTTCTAATGATGCATCAGATGTGATATTCTTGATCTGGTTGCTCTAAATTCACAGACCACACAGACAATGCACTTCACAGTTCATCTTGTTAAATTGTGTAAAGACAGGCTAAAGATTAACCAGCCTCTCCCAGTGGAGCTATGCGAGTATGCAGTTCTATCTCTTAGAAATCTGCAGCATCATAGAATATGACTTCCTGTTTGAGGCTCATGTGGCAGAAACACTTTCAATGCCACTGCCAGAGAGTCCTCCTATTTTAATCAACACAGCTGCTTGATGCATTTGGTAAGGTCAAGGTATAAGTTAGTCCTTGCATTTTGAGTTGTGATAATGTAGCCGAGTACTATCATTTTCAAATGTTTTTCTTGTTATGGTTCCCTGTTATCTAACATACACCGTCAGACTTTGTTTTGCCTACGTCAAGAACCCCTGTGACGGGGTTTCACTAATAGCAGGGCAATCTGAAGTGGACTCAAACGTTCAGACAAAACACAATGCTTAGTGGCAATAAAAGTACACACGTTAATTTAAAGGGATAGTTCATAACAAAATAAACATGCTGTCATCATTTACTCACCCTCATGTCATCTTCAAACCTGTATGACTTTCTTTCATCTGCTGCAGAACAAAAATATATATATTTTCAAGAAACCAAACAAAAAAAAGTAACACGTCTGCCAGTTTTGTTCTGACCAACTGAAAAAAAAAAAGTTTTAGGCCTACAATAAATCACACTACCAATGGTGATTAAATCTAACGATCAAAAAGTTAGCTCAGATCAGTCAAAAGGTGCAGATTATTATTGTTATACTTTGTTCTCAAACTGTTCATGTTAACATCAACATCTCTAATTGTCATATTTGAATGTCATTAAAAAAAAGAAATTCTTCTTTTAACCTCAAAAAGCAATTTCATGTTCCTTAGAACTCGTTCTAAAATGACAAGTTTAATTATTCCCGCATATATTTCATGAAAAAGCACGTAGCTATAATGATATAATTGTGTCAAAAACTTTATCCCCTTTAAGTATAAAATTATAATAAAAGTAAGAAATTAAATATGCTTGTTTTCCATACCAGGTTTTTGAGGTTTTATTTCCACGGCAATAAACTACTTCTGTGGTAGATACGGATTTGTGTGTCAATTGTTTGTACATACTTAATTGGAAATGTGGAACAATGGCGAATTCTCTTTTCTTTCTTGTTTGTTTACAAAAATACTAGCTTTTTATTTCATACATGACCTTAAATAGGCCTATTCCATACAACTACAGGTTTACAGGATAATAGCCTTTATTTTCGTTAAATACAGTTCTTAATACAACATATTTTACCGTTCACTATTTCTTACATTTAAACGCTTTTAACAAGCATTTAAGAAGTAAAAAAAAAAAAAAGAAGAAACATTTAATCGTCGTGAAAAGATCGATTTTACAAAAACACTTTAGAAAACTGATTCGGGCAAAACAAACTTGTAGCCAATCAGCAGTAAGGGGCGTGTCTACTCATGATGAGGAGAGAGCGTTCAGTGCACAGGACGGACATTAGCCGAGCCGAGCGACAGAAAGATGGAGATGGCGGATAAAAAGCAAAAGAGGAAAACGTCTGCGGAACAAAAGAAGGCTTAAGGCAAGAAGTAGGACCCGTGTAAATATCGGATCATCTTTCCAGCGCTGCAGAGAACTCAAGGAGCGGAAGGCCTCTTTAAGACTGGTTTTGTGGTCCAGGGTCACATATATGCTTGTTTATCAGTATAAACCTAGGCTTCTGTTCAAAGGCAGGCCTGCTGCACCTGTGTCAGAAGCTCCCCGAAGCGATCGAACAGGCACTCTACCCATGTCCTGTTGCCCATGCATGTCTGAACCGTATCCTCCTGCCCCAGATCTTTACCTCCCGACTTCAACGACCGAATCTGATGAGAGAGAAACACACTAAAGAAACATAGGACCCACAATATTGTAAACATAAACTAGAATTTTAATTTTCTAAAGAGACAAATGTCATTTAGGGTGTTCTGAGTTTGTTGTTCGGTGGTAGCAACCAGATTCAAACCCGAATCTCCCATTTGAGCACCATAGCTCAACATGAAGGAACTGCAGGGGATGCGAGTTGATAAAAGGCTAATAATTTATTAAATCAAATGTAGAATTACAAATAAATAAATTGGGCTGAACAATTAATCAAAATAAAACAGAAAATGCAATATACTTTAGTGTGATTATCAAATCAAAAGCTAATTAAATAATAGTTTGTATGCTTGGTTCACTTTATTTACACATTTAAATCATTTCCAACATTTCTATGGACAGAAGAACTTCACCAGCATTCCTCCAAAATAAAAGTTTGAGAATTTAAAAAAGATAGAAGCTCAAGGGTCGAACGTTTAAGGATGAATAATTTAAGACATAAATATTGCTAACTTTTAGTGTAAAATGATATTTTACACTAAAAGTTAATGTCTTTATTTTTTATAATTACAGTTAAAACTAATAATAATACTAATGAAGACCCTGAAAGAGGTCTTTTGATGTTTTCAGCAGGAGCAATATGAGATTAAATATATATATATTTATATGAAAATAAAATTACAATATGGTAATATGAAATAAATAATACATTAATAAAAAGAAATAATACATTCAATATTTAATCTGTTTACCTGCATATCATTTAACCATTAACCAACATCAGAGATGTCTGAATATGCAAATGTGTCGTTATTTTATTGAAATATTAATGTAAAATCTCTGGGGGTGCTTCAAGTAAATATTTCATGTCTAAGTGGTTCCAGCTGACAAAACGTTTGGGAAACCTTGCGGTAGGCCAACGTTCGGGTCTTATTTTGCTTAAGCCAGCACTTTTACCACGGAGGATAAAACAATACACGTCAGAGCTGATACTGATATGAACACCGCTAGACAAAACAAGATGCTTTCAAAGATTCCTAGAGCTTGTCAGCAAGGACTAGTAGATTGGTTATCCATCCAAAAACTCGCACAAGCAAACGTTAATGCCTCACCTCCTCCATACACATCAGGTATGTGTGGTACTTATAGTGTTGTAGAGAGTGATATAGGGAAAACCACTTCGTTTTCTGCTGATCCACTGTGTATTCCTGATCGAGTGGGAAAAACAGAGAAATAAAGACTGCAACTGTGTATCTACAGTGACCTAAAAGCCAGTATGGTATACCTCCTAGTGGTCAAAAAAATTTAACTAGTTGTTATCAGGATATTTGGTATTAGCAACACTTGTACTGCTAGACCTGCAATACTCACCAGGGGAAGTTTGCAGGGCGATTTCGAGGGCTTCATGGTTTTCCTGTTGTAAGCCCTCCCACTTAACCTCACTTTAAAAACGGGAGTCTGGCAGTCTGTTTTCAGCTCGGTCACGACGGACAGCTCAGGCAAGCAGTCTAATGCATTCTGCCGGACAAAACAGACAAAATAACATGCATTAAAATAATCCTGAAATCATAAGCAAGCACAGTGTCTGTGTTTACATGCACAGATCTATTTTCATCAGTCTGAATGCACATTCCAACATTTCTATGCCTCAAAATCTGCAAGCCTACAAAAAAAATCTATTGAATACATTTTTAACAAAATGTCTGTGCATGTGAATAACAGTGCTTTCTTTCACTGGCTGTGTCAGAGAAATGATCAAGTCAACAAACTAACACAATTGATTGTGTATTTGACGTTTTTTGCTTTTCTACCAGGGATGTGTAAAAGTACATATTTTCGAAACCAACAGGTTGGTGGGTTATCTTAAAGGTGGGGTAAGTGATTTCTGGTAGTCAATGTTGACATTTGAAATCACCAAAACAAACACACCCCTACCCCAAAAGGATCTCGCCCCTATTTTGATAGCTCCGCCCCACACATACGTACGCAACCCAGTCAACAATTAGTTCTGTGAAACAAAGCAAAACCAATGTTACACCGTATGCGAGTGGCGCGGCAAAATACTATAGAACTCATTATAATCAGTGATGCGGTCTACACCACAGATATATATACAGTACATATCTATGGTCTACACTGCACGACAAGACAAATCCCTGACAGGAACCTGCTGCTGCGTTCTATTTATGACACAAATTTCAATGATTTTCAACGGTCGCTTTGTCACATCCAGTGTACTAGACAGACTTTAGCTGTTGCGGCGCAGACACGGTGTTACTCATCTATCGAGAAGAAACAAAGCAACCTCGGCGTCCGATCGCAGACCTTCCGCTCCTTGAGTTCTCTCCAGCGCTGGAAAGATGATCCGATATTTACACGGGTCCTACTTCTTGGGCTATTGCCTTCTTTCGTTCCGCAGACGTTTTCACCTTTTGTTTTTTATCCGCCATCTCCATCTTTCTGTCGCTCGGCTCGGCTAATGTCCGTCCTGTGCACTGAACGCTCTCTCCTCATCATGAGTAGACACGCCCCTTACTGCTGATTGGCTACAAGTTTGTTTTGCTAGTCGGCCCGAATCCGTTTTCTAAAGTGGTTTTTAAAAATTGCTTACCCCACCTTTAAGTCACTGGGGTATATTTGTAGCAATAGCCAAAAATACATTGTATGGGTCAAAATTAATTAATTACTAGTTAACTAGTTGGTTTTAAAGGAATAGTTAGCTGAAAATGAAAATCTGCTGAAAATGTACTCACCCTGAGGCCATCCAAGATGTAGACAAGTTTGTTTCTTCATCGGATTTGGAGAAATTGAGCATTCCATCACTTGCTCACCAATGGATCCTCTGCAGTGAATGGGTGCCGTCAGAATGAGAGTCCAGACAGCTGATAAAAACAGCACAATAATCCACACCACTCCAGTCCATCAATTAACATCTTGTGAAGACAAAAGCTGCGTGTTTATAAGAAACAAATCCATCATTAAGATGTTTTATTTCTCCCTGATTCAGACAACACAACTTTTTCATAGGAGACCTCAATATTATGGATAGAAGACTCGTATTTTAGCCAGAAGCAACGGTTTGAAGTTAAAAATGTCTTAATGATGGATTCTAACAAACTTTAGACAGTTTTCACGTCACAAGATGTTAATTGATGCACTGGAGTGGTGTGGATTACTTGTGGCTCATTGTGATGTTTTTATCAGCTGTTTGGGCTCTCATTCTGACGGCACCCATTCACTGCAGAGGATCCATTGCTGAGCAAGTGATGGAATGCTACATTTTGATGAAGAAACAAACTCATCTACATCTTTGAGGGCCTGTGAGTGAGTAATGTTCAGCATATTTTCATTTTTGGCTGAACTATTCCTTTAATTCAACACAAACAATACCAAAAAAAATAAAAATAAAAACGGAAGCTATTAGTCAGAGTGTTAAATGTGATTGTTATTGTGAGCTGAAGCAGGACTGTGATATACTGATGGCGAAATGGAAAATGGTGACTCATGACTCACTTTGAAGATCTGACCCATGCGCAGTTTGGGCAGCAGCCTCCGCCTGTTGTCTGTGATCATTCCATCCACCCTCTTCATGTGAGGCAGCAGCAGCTCATCTGAATGCAGGACCAGATCAACCACAAAGGTCAGCTTCACCATGTGCCACTTATTAACACTCCTGTTACAAATTAGACAGTTTGATCCTTGACTTCTCACCATTCTCTCGCTCTAGCGCGTTCATGACGTCCGCGTCCAGGGCTATGCTGATCAGCAGCTCAACAAAGCTCTTAAAGGTTTCCTTCATTGTTCTGGTGTTCAGGAAACGTGAGGCGAACGGAACCGGAGGCGTAAACTCTACGATGGGGATATATGGGATTGACCAAAGGATGAGTGTGGAACAACAGCAACATACAGACTGATCCTTATTGATCCCCCATGAGAAATTAGGGTGCAACATTCCAAAAACATGGAATGAGAAAATATTAGCCACTACAACCTGAAATAATTTAAATCATTCTAATTAAAAGAAAATTCAGTATATATTAGCGGTTTGATGCTAATATTAAATGTATGGTTGTAAGTGATATGGTCAGTTTTAGACTAGTCAATTTTTCTATACATTTCATAAAATTCCATCTGTAACACTTGTTGGTACACAAAACAAGTGCTATAATATAACAAATTAAACATATTATTAGCTATTTTTAATGGTATTTATTGACATTTCAGATTACACTTTGCAGAACATGTCATTGAACATATTTTTGCTGTGTTCTTGTTGCATTTACGCAGCTTTATCCAGCAGATGTCCTTAGTGTGTGGAGTTTTGAGTGCTTCGAAACAGTGAATCATTCTGCAATCTAATTGGTTCAACTAGTTCAAAAAGCCTCACTTTTTCCCCTCATCACTGATGTGCACAGATGCACATTTGAAAACAACAAGGTCATACTTCCCCTGCTGTCACATGTCTCACCGTCATCCTCGCTCACAGCCTCCGGTGAGGAGTCGGAGGGAGATGTCGTGAACTCCTCTTTCCATTTCTTTCTCTTTTTAGGCGGCGGTTCAGCCTTGGGTTTCGGCTGCTTGGGTCTGGGTTTCGATAGAGCTTTCTGTTGTGTTGTTTTCTGTGTGGGAGAGTCCGACACAGACGCCGCAGTGAATCGTTGGGCCAGAAGAGCTTTAGCCTGAGAGCCTCTGGGAACAACAAATAAATTAATGTTATTTATGGAGTGTAATATGTAGATTATCAATAGTGTAGTCAACAAGGGAACCGTTCTGACAGATAGTGAAATACTGTGAATTTCGTACTAGCTGGCTGGAATAGAGTAAGGAGTGAGATCAGTTTGATGTTGAACACACTGGCAAGGAGATTGACGTTCCATGGAAAAATATTTGGCTGAGTGGGACTGCACAATAGAGGCCTGTGGCTCAGCTTGACATTTTAGTGAAGAAAGCAAAAACTCATCTGTATGTGATTCGGTTAAACATTTACAAATGAGAGGAGGCATTAACATAGGACAGGTGACACCAAAGTCTCTAAATTCTCAATGAAACGGAAGTAGCGACAGATCTTTTCTTCCATACTGTGATGTACATCAGAGTGTAACGGATTATCGAAACAGAAAAATGTAGAGTGGGGAAAGTGGAGGTTGATGAATGTGAGCTTGCAGTGGCAGAGTTTAAAGGGGTCATATGATGCGATTTCATGTTTTTTCCTTTGTCTTTGGAGTGTTAAAAGCTGTTTGTGCATACAGAAGATCCGTAAAGTCGCAAAGATTAAAGTCTCAAACCCAAAGAGATATTCTTTATAAAAGTGAATGCTCAGCCACGCCCTCCTAAAACGCCTCGTTTAAACACGCCCCCACATGTCTACATCACTGTGTGGGAAGATTTGCATAACACCGCCCAAATGTTCACGCCAACAAAAGGCGGCGTAACTTTGATTCTCGCTGTAGTATTGTTGCCACCGCCGCCATGTTGTGAAGACGCTGTGTGTTTCGTTGCGAAAGCCAAACTACTTTGTTTGTTCTTTCAAAAGAGGACACGACTAGAAATCAGTGGTTAAGTTTTATTTACAACACTGAACAGTACAACCCAAATATTCGAGTGTGTGCAGCGCATTTTACGGAGTAAAGTTTCCTGAACCTGGTAAGGGGCGTAACATTTCCGTCACACGCTTGAGGCATTCGGACAATCACAATGCCCTGGATAGCTGGCCAATCAGAGCACACCGGGCTTTTCAGAACGATGAGCTTTGTAAAAATCAACGTGTTTCAGAAAGGCGGGGCATAGAGGAGCAACAATAATGTACAGTATGTGGAAAATAATGTGTTTTTTGAACCTTAAACCGCATAAACACATTTCATTACACCAAATACACAAAATAATGTTCTTTTTAGCAACATCATATGACTCCTTTAAGAGAACTAAATGATTAGAGAAAACCTGCATGTGTCACCAAATAGAAGTCTGGCCCCGTATTTATCATGCCTCTGAGAATTACTCTCAAGAACGCTGCTAAGAACTGACTTAAGTGTAAAAAACATATTGCCTCAAAGCTGCGCTTAAAAGTTAGTTATCAAGCATCTCAGTCATAATTTAAGTGAAGTGTAGGACTAAATCTTAAGTGTCAGTCTTAGAGTTGATTCACGACACTTTGCTGTGCCACAAACGGGGATTTTGGATGACGAAATACGCATGGACCAATCACTGAATAGATTTCCTTATTTAAGAATATTCTCAGATAAATTCACATCGAATGGTTAAATTCCTAATCGGAGTTTACATTCAACACACATTTGACAATAAAGAATTTTCAAGAGAATACATTATGTTAAGAAAAACAAATCGTCATCACAACCTTCAATTTAGGGTTGTGCCGGTAGATGATCGTATCGTGTATCGACGATAGTCAGAGATATCGCCTGTTGCTGATTTCTTTGACGACAGCAAGTCAATTATTATTATTCGTCAAAAATATAAGCGCCTATCTTTAGTGATGCCGCTTCAGAAACTTGCCGCGGCACAGCTGCTGAGTAGCCGTGGTCATATATTGATTATAACGGGAGTGTTTTTAAAGAGCATATAATACTTGCGCTAGACTGAAGTCAAATATGATGTTCTTCGGTAATGTAAATATTCTTTGCTTGTTTTCTTTTTGAATAACTGAGGAAATGTAACCGTTTTATTAACTGCTTTAATAACTGCTATTAACTTGCGTCGTCAAACATTTCAAGAAAATTCTTCCACTCCTGAAAGATTCGCGCACGTCTCGGTCTCCTCAGCGCCATCACAAGCCCCTACTGGCAACTCCTAACCACTTGAGAGACCTCTCAAGCTGTCTTAAATAACTGGGAGAGTAAGAGTGATTCTTAGCTTTAAGAAATTTGATAACTTACTTTTATACTTAAGTTTGAAAAGTAGGAGTAAATTTAATGAATTATCAGCACTTAAGACTAAAATGGCACTTTCAGAAGCTTGATCAATATGGGCTCTGGTGTTTTTACCAGAAGACCCAGTAATTACATTTTTATTACACTTTACGAGGTCAAAAAAATTAAAAAAATTAAAAGTGCATGGAGGAACTCTTCAAAATAAGACCTATAATATGCATTTAGAAAACAGATGGGGTGATTTTTCATTTCAGCCTGAATTTCATTACACCCTACGCACAGCATGTACACGTACAGCCCACAAATGAGGAAAGACTGAAATCTGTTTGTCAACATTACTTTCTAACCACATGTTTAAAATCCGACCTGATACATTCTGTACCTCATTGAATGCATGGGCTTGCATCGTGGTTTCCTGCTGGAAACTCGAACATACTCCCGCTTGTTGACAGTGTCAAGAAATTTGACATGTACTCTCCTGTACATGAACTTAGCATCACCAAAGTACCCCAGATACTGTAAAAAAGGATAAGACACTGCCTGTTGTTCAAAGCATTTTGAGATACCCGTTGGAAACACACTATGGTGCCACATATATGAATGTTTTGTATTGGCACTTACACTGTTGGTGGCAAAGAACACTCGTTTCCGGTCCCTGAGCTCCGGTACAAACTTCTGCAGCAGGGCTTTCTGCACTTTCCAGATGGCTGGTGGTTCGACCCCTGCCTTCATTGTGATCTACACCCAAAAGCACAACACATCAAAGGTTTAAAGAGACAAAGGGTTTGATTAAACAGAGTGTCTGCCCTATGTCTCTTATAATTGATAGGAGGTGGGTGAAAACATCGATAACTACTCAGCCACAAATGATAAGTCACAATATGTAGTTTCATCAATTTAGCGTCAACATTAAATGGCATTTAGCTCCATAATATGAATTATTGGCAATGCGTTAGTTTGGCAACCAATTCTCACTATTAACTTAACTATTAACTACGACTTTTGTCTCAATAAACACCTAATTTGCTGCTTATTAATAGTTAGTAAGGTAGTTAAGTTTAGGTATGGGGTTGGATTAAGGGATCTAAAATATGGTTTTGCAGAATAAGGCATTCATATGTGCTTTATAAGTACTAATAAACAACCAATTTGCTAGTCATATGCATGCTAATAGGCAACTAGTTAATAGTGAGAATTGGTCCCTAAACAAATTATTATTTAAATAAATGGCATATTTAATTAGACTGGATCATGCAAGTGGTTGTTCCATATCAGAATTGGTTAAAGAAAGAAATATCCCATGCAGCCTAGGTGAACGGGTTACAAAGACAGGCATTTTCTTTCTTAGAAACAACGTCCACAAAAGATTGTGCACAGTACGAACTGGAACATGCAAGTAAGGGTTGATTTTATGTTGACTTCAACAGCTCATAAAAGCCCATCCCAGCATACCTCCAGCCTTTCAATATCCTCATTCCTAACGACGAACTCGTCACGCTCCCGGTACATGCCCTCCCCTCCACTATCTGACAGCTCCTCGTCCATCAGGCCCTCGATAGCAACTGAGTTCAGTTGAACAGCTAGCTTGTCTGGAGGCACATCCTTTAGTAACTCCTCTGCAGACATCTTCTGTACAGCCGTCTGTTGGTCCTGTGGCTTGGCATCAGTAGGCTGTGTGCTAGAGGTCTGAAGTTGCTTTATATTGTCACCTGAACGTTTATGTTGAAACAGGAGAGGATGAACGAGGGTTGTCATAATACCTAAATTTCAGTGATTTATTTACAAAATCGAATACTAAGCAGCAACATGCTTTTACCTTTACATACAGTCCTTGAAGCTTTCCTAAACATTATATTATAATAGTATGATTTAGACATGTTTATTATGAATTATGAAAGAAAATGTCTACATAAAGGGAGCTTCCATACCTAACTGCTGCTTTTTGTCTGAGGGCTCATCTAAAGATGACAGTGCAGACGTAATGCTCTTTTGAAGGTCTTGGTTTTTTCCCACTGAATCATCTTCATCAGAGGAAAACGATGGCAGTGTTTCCAGGTTCCTCTGGAGCTCTTCATCAAGTCGCTTTGTAGAAATGACACTTTGAGGATCTGGATATATCAATGGGGTTGAAGGAAGGGGAGGTTTAAAAGGAATAAGTAATGGATTAGGAGGCCTCTTGGAAGCCGAAGGCTTTCTACTGCGATTGGGTGACCGTATCGGTGGAGATGATAGGTTTTGTCTGGATCCAGATTTAAGAAAGTCCAGGAAGGAACCCAAGAATCCAGTTTTAACCTCTGGCTGTTTTTCTTCAACCTCTCTTAATTTCTGACGCATTCTCTCCTGCTGTTGGTAGTTATCATTTGAAACCTCTGAGATAGAAGTTAAACTTGCCTCACTGGCACGTGAATTCTGACGCTTAACTTGTGTGCTTCTCTTCTGAGATTTGGGTTGACCATTTTCATCTTCAACAGACTGCTTTGATGAACCCTTTGATCTGGGTCGTTTTTTTGGAAGGCCATCTGTAGGATGTTCACTAGGACTATCATCGGTTTTAAGGCCTTTCAATATCTTCGGCTGGCTTGTATTATTTGACACGTTTTCAGTATTCTGATGTCCTGATTGACTTTGCACCTGGCCAGCCAACTGAAAGTCAGAGGAGGTTGTATTACTAATAACAATTCCATTAGTATTCAAAGCAAAGTCATGGCTAGAGTTAACATAATGTCCCTTGGGTAACACATTATTTTTCTCATGAGTGTTTGCTACCTTGTCAGATATTTCTTGCGCAGAGTTGTTTCTTACTTCTGGTTGGTTATTAGAGTTTGAGAGTGTAAACACGTGGTGTCCCTCCGTTTCATATTTGGAGTATGTTGTTTGAGCACCAATTATAGTCATGGCTTGTGAGTTAGCGATTATCATATGCTGTGATGGGAAACTATCAAGTCTGTTCTCAGCAGACTGAAAATTGCACTTGGAGTCTACAGGGTTGGCTACCAATGACAAGTCGGCATCAGATGACGTGGATTTGACAAAGTCCTGTGGTGTGACGCCACAGGCGGCTGCGGTAGCAGCAAGTATGTCATCGACATTTGAGAGGATGTTCCTCTCATCTGCCAATAGCATGGAGTCAGGAAAGCATACAGAACTGAGAGTAAAGTTCTGCTTTGCGTCATGAGGATTTGACTGGTTGAAGTTGTCTTTTTGTGTTGGGTCCTGTTTAGTGGACACTGTTGAGTTGGGCACTTGGTGAGAGACAACTTGCTGGTTGTGACGCCCATTAATGGTCAAATTAACAGTCTCGCTGTTCATTTGGAGATACTGGACTGGTACAGACTGCATATACATAGTCTGCTTGGTCTGATTCTGGCCTGAGGTGAGAACAGGCTGTTGCAGAACAATCATGTGAGTGGGATCAAGGAGAACTTGGGCACTGGGAACTCTAATGAACTGTGTTTGGTCCTCAGACAGGTGTTTGGGATCTGTAGGGTGAACGCTGATAATCTGACCCTGAAGGTTCTGCTGCTGAGAACTGGCCCCTTTCAGAAGGAGAGTATGCTGTTTCAGCTGGTCGGCACTCAAGGGTGCATGGGTGGAGTGCATCAACAAAGGGTTACTCTTGAGGTCGGAGGGAGTATTGGCACTGGTAGCGAGCTCCTTTGTGGTTTCCAAATGTGTAAGGATCTGCTCCTCCGTTCGGGAGTTACTACGAATGACGCTTTGGGTGTTATGCCTGTCTTCCATTTTCGAAACTACATAAACGTCATTTTTTGTGCTGTTCTGTGCTCCGATTTCATGGGCTGAAAGGGTTTGAGGGGAGGTCAACATAGAGCCTTTCTGTAACGCCTGCACATCCTCAAGAGGAAGTTCTTCAGAGCCCTCTTTTGAGGAAAGAAACATTCGTTCATCTTGTTGATGTGGTTTTAACTCAACTGAGGACTGGTTGTTTGGTAAGGCTTGGGTGTGAGTGGCAGGAGAGGAGGTTGATGAGTGGACAGACGACAAGTACTTCTGCTGTAAAAGGGCAATGTCTGTCTTGCTACAAGGAGAAGACTGCATTAAGATATAGTCCTGTCCGGGGTTAGTGGATGATAAACTTCTGGCACGACTGGGTGAGAAGGAAGGGATGGGGATTAGAGATTGACTTGACACATAGTTCTGCGAAGGTATGCTAGCAGATGTCGGCCCCTGGGTATAGAAACTAATGGTTGGCAGGCCCTGAGAGTGGCTGGAAGAATAGCTTTGAGAAGGATTTCCCATGCAAAGAGTTTGCACCTGTGTCTCATACCCTTCCCTGTTTCCCACAGGTGGCAAATCCTGCTGCTGACTAGAGGAATAAATAAGAGACTGGCTCACAGATGTCTCAGCTTCAGGTTGACTAGCAAATGATGGGAGAGTCTTGTAAATCGAAGGAAGCTTCTCAGGCAAACTAGAAGAGAAGGTTTGTGTTTGGCTGAGGTTGCTCGACAGGCTTTGAGATGTGATATATGTGTGCGAGGCACTAACGGAGACCAGGCCTGGAAGCTGCGTGGATGTGTACGGTTGTGACTGGCTAGCAATTACTGAGCTTTGTTTCTGGGCTGGGGAGGAGTAGCTCTGCGGCTGTATGCCTGGAGAGCTTGCCTGGGCTTGAGTGTCTGTGTTCTCACTGGGATGTTGGGCCATTTTGGAAGAACCGTCTTTAACCTTTACTCCAGATGAGCTGGAAAACCCAGGGGAGGGGGCAGAAGAAGCGTAAGCCTGAGTTTGCTGCAATGCTGCTTGAGAAGGTGTCTTCTGTTGTGTGGTGCCGTTTAGGGATGAAGGGTCGCCCGCAGGACTACAGGGTATGGGTGTGTGTGGGGAAGGGTCCTGTTGATATGAAACGTCACTCTCGTCATGCAGGTAACCCTGTAAGGAGTGCTGAGCACCGCTAGCCAGCTGCTCCTGAACTGGCTGGGTGCTAGAAGGCCGTTGGTGGTGCTTGATCACACTACATTCACGCTGAAGTGCTCGTTCAATGGAGCCTGTGAAAACCGGGCCACCGTAAGGCTGAGGGGCTTGCTGGGAGCTGCCCAAGGATGTAGACAGCAGGCTGAACTGAGGCTGAAGGAGGTGTGGGGCTGACTCTTGTGCGGAGCGATAGGTGGAGGACTGGGGTGGCAAGCCAGCCCCTAGAGACGTACCACCAAAAGCAAGAGCAGTTGGCACAGTGTACTGGGAGGATTTGAGCTGCAGAAGAGGGTCATTAGGGGATAGCAGACCATTTGAAGAGCTGAAAGTGCTGTCCTGAACAGCAGGTGCTGATGTAGTGGTGAAACTTCTGGTAGGAAAGGCACTAGGATGCTGGTAGGATGAGAGCGCAGAAGGCGTCGGGAACGTTCCTGATGGATGCAGGGCTCCAGTGAGATAAAGTTCTGTTGAAGAGTTTGCACCTATAGCAGAAAAAAAAAAAAAGTTTGACACACTGCAGACAACATTTAAATTACATGCCATCTCTAAACCAATTTCCTTTTGCGCTAAAATGCCACTTTCTGTTACCATAACACTTAAGGGGCTCATATCATGAGGAATCAAATCGTTCCTTGATCTTATGAGATAAAAGAGTTCATTGTGCCATTTAAACTGTAACTTTCCTCAGTCCAAACAGACCATCTATAGAAACTAAGCTGCAAAAAATTACTTGTTCTGTACCTATTCATTCAGCTGTTTCAGTGATGGGAAACATGGCAAGCCCAGTTACCGTAAGATGAATAGGAGAACGCAGGATTGATGCTATTATTACTAAATACCACAAGATCTAATACTAAGAGTAAGCAAAATAAGGAACGTGATTATTTCAATCTGACTGTAACGGTTTTAGCAGTGCATTTCAGCCAGAACGTTTTTGTGAACATGTCACAATGTCATACAGACTTTGCTATGAGACTGTTACTGAAGGATGGAACAGTGCAAACTATATAAAATATACGACAACAACTTTGCAGCCTATGTGTAAGTGCAGCAATGCGCTAATTCATTTCACATGCAAAGAGGGAGTTTATAAAAGAGTCTTAAAGGCCAGGCAGCAAAAATGGCCTATTTAATTTTAAGGGAGGGTGGAAAATGTTACTAAAATGTCACTAAATGATGACCTATTAATAAATGGAACGTAGGGGAAATTACATTTTATTTCATTTTTTTCCTTCGATCAGCTAGTTTATTTCATATAACCCCAACTATCTACTTCATGACCCTTTAAGGATCACTGGCAGCTGAGAAACTATGAGTCCAATTATCACTGATAAGATGGTGCAGCAAAAACCTCAGTGGTTCCTCTAAATTAGAGACCTAATACATATTTACCAGTTTGCCAGGATGGGCTTCTAAATGAAGGGAGAAGAGTCGAGCCAGCAGGTCCAGCCTGAAGGCCTCTAGATTCAATAGCGGAGAGGAAGTTCATGACTGATGATTCAGTAGTGTTGCTACTGACGGTGCTGTGCTGATTTGAGTCAAACACTCCTAGGAGAGAGATATCATAGACAGACAACAGGCTGTCAATGACTTCAAGGAGTAACTATATCCCATTATAGCCTGAACCTCTTGCTCACCTGTGGGATGGTGGGTGGTGGTAAACGTAGGCTGGTGACTAGAGGCAAAAGTCTGCCGTTGGAGGAGCTCAGAGTCCAACTGCGTAGAACCATAACTAGAACTATAAAGTAAAAAGGTCACCTTTAGATTTTGTACATTTAAAAATCCAACCACAACCTTGAGCTCATGCAAAGATCTTTAATCTTCAATTAAGATTTATAAACAGCATCTTCACATGTAACATACCCTAGAGGTGTTTACTGTACATGTTCGCGCAACTCTAAACTATTTAGTATAACAAAAACAAACTATTTCAGACATAATAGCAGATATTACTCGAATTCTCTGTGATGCAGACTAGTTTGGTAGTAGTAGTGTATATAATAGGCTGGTAGTAGCTGCATAGATTGGTTAGTTATATGTGCATATTTATACTGACAAGTTTTCTGTCATAATCAATATATCATCATCATTTAAAATGTGCTATCTACACTTCACAGCTAATGAGACAAAAAGGAACAAGCTACAAAGACAATAGAAAGATGTCAAAGAAAACATATGGAAACTATTTTATTTGGTTATTATTATGGTTAGTTTGTCTGTTATGATTTTAGCAATGCTACATCTCTTGCTAAATAGAGGACATCTGCGTAAGTAAATGTCACAGCTGGGGAGATTCATTTGGGTTTGTTTCAGCAAACTAATCACAGTGTGGCAGCATACAACTGGATGATCAGACAAAACCAAATTTAGAGTCCGTCACTGGTGGCTTACACTCAGATGTTAAACTGCAAGTGAAAGTTGATCATTTTAATGTAAAAGAAAGACAGTAAATGTAACTACTGAACAGACTTCAAGTCCCACTATGAATGTTAAACAACCTAATGAACCTACTGGAACTTATATATAAAAAAAGAATCTTTTGGAAAAATATTAAATGTGTCCATTTGTTACTGTATTATAAACTTATCTCCCTATCACCTGAAAATATAAATAAATATATATATATATATATATATATATATATATATATATATATATCTTGGCTTTCCATTCCTTTTTGCACCTCCCTTTCTTCATGTGTTCAATACTTTTTCCCGGTGTTATTCCACTTTATTACACAGACCTTAATTTCTGGACTTATTTGTTTTGTTTTGTTTGTATGTATGGATTACTTGGGTTGTTACCGACATCTGGTGAAAATTTTCTGTCAACAGCATCTTTAGAAATATATTTACTGAGAAAATGGTGACGTGTTAAATACTTATTTTACCCGCTGTATGTATGTATATATATATATATATATATTAGGGCTACACGATCATGACAAAAATAATAATTTTCGATTATTCACTTGAAATTGTAATTGCGATTATTAATTACGATTATCACAATTTAATTTAATTTACGGCATGCCACATTTTTATATGAAAATAAACAAGCTGAAAACACTAACTGAAAAACTTTTAGTGCTTTTCTATAGTATTAAGCCTCAGATGTCAACTATAAATCAGATTGGTTTCTTCTTTAAATTATAAAAAAAAGTAAAAATATAAATGATGAATATATATATACAGAATCACACAGAATCCATAAGCTAAAAGATGGGAACTCTGATTTTTTTTGCAAATGAGTGAACAGAACTGCCCGTGCAATTATTTGCATGCTAGTACAGTGTAATAAACTAACCATCCCTTGTTCTGACTGGCAAACCACCTGGTGCTTTGATTTCTGACAAGATAATACACAATACAAGCAGGATTATATAACATGACAAGCTGCATTATAAACCCATTTCTAATGCATTATAACAGCTATTAAGTTCTCATAATTATAACCATAGTTCAATTCAAGCTTATTTGTATAGCGCTGTTCACGATACAAATCGTTGCAAAGCAACTTTACGGCAAATGAAGTTTCTACAATATTTAGTGGTAGCTTATCAGTGGTGACTGTCAGTTAATGTACATATTAATGTTAACAGTTAAAGTAATGTACATAGTTATAATACACTACATTTTTAATCTTTTAATAGTTTCCAGGCTGATGTGTCATGTCATGTATTATGACCTATTAGAAAGATCTAGGCATGAAAATGACAGTAGATCACAATATGCATTTTTAGGAATTATGAATGGCTCTATGCAGTACATACTTCAATTTCCAAAAATAAGGTTGCTTAACTATCCAAGTGGGTCAGTTATAATGTGTCTACCCGAAGTTTGTTACCTGTCTACAGTCAGACACATGCAAGTCTTAAAAACTAGTGCTCTGGCTACCCTGTTTTGCACTTAAATGCAGTTTTAATATGCTATACTGAATAAATAATTTGAGTACATCTGACATAATTGCCTGATAAAGGGAAGCAATGCATGCATATACATATGCATTAGCGCCATACCTGTGCGAGTTTAAGGCAAATCAGTGACTGACTTTATATAATAAGACTTTGTGTAAAGTTGCAGACACGTGGCTCTTCTGCAACACGGATCGATCAACTGTTTACAAACCTCCTCAATGTCTGCAAAGACATTCTGAATGCTGTACAAGTTTAGATATTAGAGAACAAGCTAACACAGTCCCTTAACCTGCACTTTCTGATGATTCATAGGCAAAACATACACCAAAATTAATAATTATGCATAAGTGTTTAAGTGCAAAGCGGGTTAAAAGGTGATTCAGCAGATGTACGTTACATCAACACGGTCTATGACTGCAGCTATAAACGCATTAACTCCATTACAACTACTACCTTTATATGTGACTTAACACTTTTACGTGTGTGCATATGTGTGTGTCGTTCGCTAGGCCTTCCATCACCGGAGTTTTGTTCGGGAGGCGACCCGCCCTCTCGTACCTGGGTTTGTAGGCCCAGCCCGCGCTCTGCGCCGCCGCGCTGACCGGCTCTGTGAAGCCGGGGCTCGGGTAGTTCCTCTCCATCACCCGCCTTGGATCGGGAATGACGCGCGTCCTCCGATACAGCTACACATTCAACCGAGCGTGAGAAAATCACATATTCCTCCAAACGTTACGTGTCCTGCGGTGATCCGAGCGCTGGTGGCGGGGGTCGGGCGGCTGATTTGTGCTGTGGTTTAAGCGCAGGGGGAGAATCGCTGCTCGTGGCCCCCAAACAATCACAGAGAGACAGAAGAGCTGCTGCCTCAAGTCCCCATATTGGCGTTTCTCCCAAACATTCACTTCCGACAAACTTTAGCTGGAAGTTGCTTTTCTCCCCCCTCCGTCTCTTTCTCGTTTGCTTTCTCTCCCTCTCCACACACACACACACACACACACACACACACACACACACACACCCCCTGTGGAGAAAACTATTAAAACTAATACAATTATTACACCATCTCTCTGTCAATAACCTTATTCCAAAATACACCTTTACATTGTGATCAGGAACAGTTATCATTATTAATAGTTAGGGCATGTACCCTACTTTTCCATTTGTTCTTACACAGGTTTTATTTGGGATTTGGCCCATATATTAACTGTATTCTTCTGAGATTTAGATGTCTTAATGCCATTGCATTAGCTATTTAAATAAATGATTTTTCTTGTTTGTCTCCGAACTAACTTCACTTTTAAGGTTTGATAATACAGTGGATTTCAAGCTGTGGATTGGCAAATAGTTAAAAGTTTACAATGACAGCAATTAGTTTCAAATAATATATAACATCTATCATGTGTGACCCTGGACCACAAAACCAGTCATAAGTGTCAATTTTTCGAAATTGAGATTCATGCATCATCTGAAAGCTGAATAAATAAGCTTGTTAGGATAGGACAATATTTGGCCGAGATACAACTATTTGAAAATCTGGAATCTGAGGGTGCAAAAAAATCCAAATATTGAGAAAATCGCCTTTAAAGTTGTCCAGATGAAGTTCTTAGCAATGCATATTACTAATCAAAAATGAAGTTTTGATGCATTTACGCTAGGAAATTTACTAAATATCTTCATGGAACATGATCTTTACTTAATATCCTAATGATTTTTGGCATAAAAGAAAAATCGATCATTAATATCATAATGTATTTTTGGCTGTTGCTACAAATATACCCAAGCGACTTAAGACGGGTTTTGTGGGGTTTAAACAAAGAATAATTGATATCCCATTTAAAATGTTGTTTTCTTAGACTGATGGTTTGATGTGGTCCACAGTTTTTGTTTTACTATTGAAGTGGTCTACAACCTGGCGAAGTCTGAGAACCACTGTCCTAGCAGAGTAACCACAGACAGCCACAACAAAGTGTTACAATATTTTTGACTGTACCTTAAGTATAATATTTTGCCATTTAAAAATTAAACATCTTTGTCATGTTTTGCTTGAAAAGTATAATTGTGCTATATTTCCTGTAAAATAAATGTTTGAAATTTTGTGTAATAAATTGACATTCATATTTTTAAGTGTCCAAATACATTGTAGATAACGTACACTAACGGTCAAAACGTTTGGAATAAGTACGATTTCTTGAGGGATTTATGCTCTTTAAGGATGCATTTACTTGATGAAAAACAGTAATATTATGAAGTATTATTACAATTTAATATAACTATTTTCTATTTGAATATATTGTAAAATGTAATTAATTTCTGTGATACAAAGCTGTATTTTCAGCATCATTACGCCAGTCTTCAGTGTCACATGATCCTTCAGAAATCATCCTAACATGCTGATTTGCTGCTCAAGAAACATTTCGGATTATTATCAATGTTGAAAATAATTTTTGCTGCTGTGATACACTACCATTCAAAAGTTTTGGGGTAAGAAAATAACACTTTTATTCAGTTAGCGTGCTTGCTTGGTCAAAATTGACAGTTATAATATTTAAAAAAATGTTTTTAAAATATACTTTTTTGAAATATTATACTGCCACAGCTTGCACAAAAATATTAGGCAGCACCTTCTTTCAAAAACTTTTCAACAGTAGTGTACATAAAACTATACAAACTTGTTTGTGATTTTAAATAGACCTTATGTAAATGTAAGTTACACAAAACTTTCATAATCAACACCCATTAAGCTGCTTTACATTTGCAAACAATATCTGACTCTCCATAGACCTTCAAATTGTATTATCATTGCACCTAAAAGTTATTTTGCTGTATCAGCTTTAGTGAATTCTAAGCCAAGCATTTTCATCATGCACCAAAATGTAACAAGTCAACACTAACATACAAAAATAGTCAACAAAGAAGAAAAAGTTTATTATAAAGTCTATTAAACATCCCTATGATGATAACACTAGAGCCTAGCCACTATCATTTAAAAGTCATCAAATAGATTCTTCAGCCTCCAGAAACCTCTAGTGTATCTGTACAGTATCAACCGCTTGGCAAAATGCCGTTTAAAGCTGGGTGTTTATGCCAGTAGAATTTAATTAAATTCTTAAATAAGATGAAAGCAACAGAACTAGTTTATCTATATGCACAAGGTTAGTGCAAAAACACAGCCTGACATACGTGCCATGACAGAGGAGGTCATCTTGTTTTTGGAGTGCGGTTCACAGAATTATTTCTTACAAATGTACATCAAATACTGATCCAGTAAATACAAGAATTCTAAGTCACACTCTAGATTGTTATAAAGGACTTTACAGCATACTAAAGAATTATAATAATATTTGTCCTTCATAAAAGCCCACCATATTAAATAAAATAGTATGATCTTTTTATTGTAACAATTATTAATATAAAACTGAATTTCAATGGTTATAGTTTTAAATAAACTTTAAAAAGAATACAAATGTTGATTAGGTTTTAAAGTCTATTTTTCTAGGTAGCTCTAACTATCTACACTATTCAGAAATGTTTTAATTCATTGCCTAACAAGACTAAAAGCTGCAATGCAGTACCGAATGTTCTAGTATTTATATTAGTGGTATATTCCAAGGAGTTACATCCAAATGCCTTTGGTTTGACACATTTTCAGTTCATAGTAAAAAAAACAAAACAAAACCCAACCAAACAAAAAAAACAATTGGTTTAGTCCATCCTGATTCAGTTTGGCAAATGATGATATAGTTATCGTCGGATGCTGCCTGGCTTGGAACTGTGGACAGATATTAGACATGTGGAATTAGATATGTGACCATTTTAATGGGAATTACACTATAAAAACTAAATTGCAAAATAGATTCATGCTTGTGTAGGCAGCAACATGTTTTTTGAAGTCATAGTTTCAGGCAAAATGAAAATTTGCTGAAATTTTACTAACCTTCAGGCCATCCAAGATGTAGATTAGTTTATTTCTTCATGGGAACAGATTTGGAGAAATTTAGCATTGTATCACTTGCTCACCAATGGATCTTCTGCAGTGAATGGGTGCCGTCAGAATGAGAGTCCCAACAGCTGATAAGCATTACAATAATCCACACAGTCCAGTCCATCAATTAACATATTAAAAAGTGAAAAGCTGCATGCTTGTGAGAAACAAATTCATCATTAAGATGCTTTTAACTGTAAACCGTTGCTTCCGGCTAAAATACAATCTACTATACTATCCATAACATTGCTTTCTCCAGTGAAAAAGTCGTCTTTTCTGAATCAAGCACCGTTTACAGGCGAAAACAGTTTAAAATAGTTTTTGGACTATAGGATTTTGATGTGAGAGGACAACAGGGGATGGACTTTTTCCACTAGAGGAAGCATTATTATAGATTATCGACTTGTATTTTGGCCAGAAGTGACGGTTTAAAGTTAAAATGCTTTAATGATGGATTTGTTTTTTACAAATGAGCAGCTTTTCACTTCACAAGTCATTAATTGGTGTACTGAAGTCATGTGGATTACTTGTGGATTATTGAGAAGTTTTTATCAGCTGTTTGGACTAGGGCTGCACGATAAATCGCATGCGATATTTAACGCGCATCTTATCAGTAAAGCCGGTTCTGTAATCAGCGGTAAATCTCCATCACAATGTGCTTTCACATTGACCAGCATTAACTACACAGAACCGTTGTTCACTGACGAGCTGCGCAAAACCACGTTCATATTCGTGCAAGTTTTTGCGCAGCTCGTCAGTGAACAACGGTTCTGTGTAGTTAATGCTGGTCAATGTGAAAGCACATTGTGATGGAGATTTACCGCTGATTACAGAACCGGCTTTACTGATAAGATGCGCGTTAAATATCGCATGCGATTTATTGTGCAGCCCTAGTTTGGACTCTCATTCTGACGGTACCCATTCACTGCAGAGGAACCAATGATGAGCAAGTGATGTAATGCTACATTTCTCAGATAAAGAAACAAACTCATCTACATCCTGGATGGCCTGAGGGTGGGAAAAGATAAAAAATTTTTTGGTGAACTATTCCTTTCATTTAGAAACAGATAGTGATTACAACTCTGCTCTTGAGCGAGACAATTAACCATGATTTGCTGCCTGTTCTGGCAATTAACATTCTTTAATTTATTTATATATATATATATATATATATATATATATATAT
>NW_015505498.1:1104231-1106301 GCF_001515645.1 Sinocyclocheilus grahami
ATATTATGTTGAAGAAACGTTAAATGGGTGGTAATAAGCAACTAAATGACATAATAAAGGTGTAATAAAAATGACAGAGAGATTACATAAGGGAAGAGGTCAAATGAAAATGCGTGTTGGTACCCAGGATACGGCGGAGGTGGGGCATCATGTGGTCCATTGATGGCAATGGCCTGTTCATAAGAAGGTAAAGCATGAGCATCTGGGTTGGAATCTGAGCCTGTGTGAGGAATACGATGGAGAGAGACCTCCTCCAGTCTCCGGATTATCACAGAGGCATTGCTTCGGGTGGATCGGCGTCTGATGGAGCTAAATTTAAAAGGCAAAACATTGCAATCAGTCTCTCCAGATCCTACAGCAAATGACAAACTCTTAAGATAATTCTCTCAAACATAGAGAATGTGCTTCACACATCTCATTGTAAAGCCTTACCCTCGGAAGCCATGGTGTTTATTCCTCCCCTGGCAGAAGTACCAGATAACGAGGCCAACTATAACAATAAAGACTCCAGCGGAGATAATGCCCACCAGCAATGTTGTTACATCAACTTTTGATTGGGATTCACCCTTATCTATGAATACAGGTGGAAATAAGTTATCAAATAATAAAGTTATCAAAAACCTAAAAATAAAATACATTTAAAAATAAAATTTTTATTTGATGAGTATTATTTTAATATCTGACAGTGCTGACAAGTTAGTTTTTTTTAAAGACAACTCTTATGCATTAATTTGATCAAAAATACAATAAAAACAGTAATATTTTGAAATTATTACAGTTAAGAACTGTTTTCTATTTGAATATACTATACCATAAAATGTAAATTATTCCCGTGATGTCAAAACTGAAATTTCAGCAGAAATTACTCCAGTATTGATCCTTCACAAATCATTTTAATATGCTGATTTGGTGCAATTATTATTAATTATAATTGGTGCTCAATTATTAATAATGTTTCTTATTATAATTATAAAAACAGTTTTCCCCCTTTAATATGTTGAGGAAACAGTGATACATTTTTTCAGGATTCTTTGATGAATAGAAAGTACAATAAACTGCGTTTATTTGAAATATACAACTTTTGAAACAATATAAAAGTGTTTATAAATTACAATCAATTATATATACATTTTATGCATCTTTGCTGAATAAAAGTATTCTTTTCTTTTCTTTTTTTAAATCTTTCTTCAAACTTTGGAATGGTAGTGTATCATGGTTTACACAAAAACATTAAGCAGCAAAAGCAGTTTTCAGCATTGATAATAAATGTGTCTTGAGCAACAAATCAGCATATGATAATGATTTCTGAATGATCAAATGAGACTGAAGACTGGAGGAATGATGCTAAAAATTCAGCTCAAATGTAAAAGTTACATTTAAAAATATATAGTTATTTTAAACTGTAATAATATTTCACAATATTACTGTACTTGCTGTATTTTTTAATTAAATGCAAAAAATATAAAATACATCTGAACATAACCCTAAAAAATACAAGTAATGGATATCATTAACATCTCATAAGCACACACTTATCACATCCTATCTTAGATCATGATAGGATTTTAATATGAGTTTGTGCTTCATTATTGTGTTTAAAAACTAAATATATTTAAAAGCATTGCCCACCTTTACTGTCTTGATCTGCTGGTATTTGAAGGGTTTTTCTCACACAAGCACAGTGTCCACATAAAGTGAAATGGCACAGCAGGAGGACAAATATAAGCATTTCTAGTCAACTGCGGGGGAAAAAGACAAAAATTCGGGCTACTCAACGACAAGGAATGACAGACTGAATTCCACACACACACACACACATGTCTGCTCAGCTATCCTTGTGGGGACTCTCCATAGGCGTAATGGTTTTTATACTGTACAGACCGTATATTCTATTGCCCTAAACCTACCCCTCACAGGAGACTTTCTGCATTTTTAGATTTTCAAAAAACTTCATTCTGTGTGATTTATAAGCTTTTGTACCCGTGGGGACAAACGAGTCCCCATGAGTCTGTGTGTAGTCAGGTTTAAGTCCCCACCAGAATATATAAACCTGTACACACACACACACAC
>NW_015505498.1:1107771-1129988 GCF_001515645.1 Sinocyclocheilus grahami
CACACACACACACACACACACACACACACACACACACACACACACACACACACACACACACACAGTGTTCTTTCAGAAGTTGAAATTCCAGTAAACCAATCCAGTTACAATTGTTTCAGTAGTTTCCGTTGGTGTTAGTTTGAACTCGAATAAGTCAAATTCGATTTTAATAGGAAAAAGGCCTCAGCTTTGATGGTCGAAATCGAAAGAATGTGAAGGAAGATATCAAATGACTTACCTTTGAATATTAGTTTATATTTCCAGAGTTAAGAGTTCAACTTTACTTAATTTCCAGAGAGCACCTGAAGACATTCATGGTTTGGACGAAATGCCATTTGTTGTGTTCCAGGAAATGGGAGTTTCTGTTCACAACACAAAATCTGTTGAGTTGAGAGACACCTGCTCAGAGTCAGACCTGATAAATCGATCGTCTTACCTGGAGTGAGAGAAGAACGAGAACAAGTGCCGATTTCACGAAACCTACTATGTCGAAGGATGAGCTCATGAATATTATGAAGTTTCATGACGTTAGCCCAGTACTCCTACAGTTTGCCGAAAGGCAGACGTTGTGAGCGAATTCCAAAGCTTTTCAAACTTATGTTAACTAAAAAAAAGAAAAGAAAAAAACCCCGTCACGTCACTGTATGCTCTCATAACATGTCAAAGAATATTGAGTCATTTTGGCTTCGACATAGTAGGATTCTTAATTTAATTATGTCCAAGCGAAACTTGCTGTATGGATGCTCTCTGTCACAAATGAGGGAAAGGAGGTTTACTTGAACATTTTAACAGCTATCCTGTCAGTGCTAAACATGCTGACATTCATGATTAGGGATGTAATGATTCACTCAACTCACGAGTCGACTCATGATACTGATTTCAAGATTCGATTTTCTCACAATTTAAAAAATAAAATTAGATTTAAGACAAATTGTAAATGAAAGGTGTGCTATTAATATTGCTTGGACACAATGCTGCACATTTCTTTGTGAAACAGAAATATGTCAAATAACAAAACTAAATTTAAAATTTAAAACAAACCCCATAAATCCCAAATAAATAAGACAAAAAAACTCTTAATACAAACAAAGGCTTTGCCTGTGCTCTTTCTATTCAAAATTAGAGGCAACCACTGTATTTGACTCACAATCCAAACAAAGATGCAGAATACATAGCCTACAGCATGAGCAGTTTTAAAAATCTAAATTAGGTTGTATAATTTGAAATTTTACAACAAAAACAGAATGCTCTTACTTTAGTTTTGTGAAACTAAACTACATAAAACATCTGCACGAAACGTATTCGGTTACTAACGTAACCTCGGTTCCCTGAGATACGGGAACGTATACTGCGTCTACTAAGACGCTTTGGGGAAAACTCCTTTTTCTCCGAATACTGAAGCCTTTTTCAATCATGCAGTGTAATTGCAAGGCTATTGGCTCATGCAGTGTATTATTAAAAACGAACCAATGGCTCGGCAGCAGAGCTGCACAAGCCTATGGCGACACAGCTCGCCAGAGCCCGCCAATTTGGGCGGGGCATCTGGCTATATAAGTGTGCACTTTGCCATAGGATCCTCAGGTTACTTCGACTGAAGCGACGACCAAGTCGTGCAGCTACATAGCACGGCCAGCAAAGCAGTACTCCTTCTCGTATCTCAGGGAACTGAGGTTACATTAGTAACCGAGTACGTTCCCTATCGATACTTCACTCATACAGACACTTTGGGGAACCAGTACAATCCCGCTGTGCTCTGTTAGAGGAATGACCAATGCTTGAACTTGCCTTGAGCACCAAGGGCCCAGAGGGACCAAGTAATTGCAGGGAAGCCCCACAGGAAGCAATAGGGCCAAACTCACAGAGGTCAGCCCGGCGCTAAGTAATCGTTCCAATAAAAATCTTACAGACTCGGAACCCAGTGGGGGCCAAGAGCGTACAAAAAAGGCAAATGCCTGATTTAGCACTGGTTTTGCCAACGTAAATCCATTTAAGCAGAAAGGACCCGGGCCTGTAAAGCCAGGACATCCAGATTATAAAACCTGGTAAATGTGGACCGCAAGGCCCAGCAGGCCGCCGCACAAAATTTATGCAATGGAAACTCCGCTAGACCAAGCCCAGGAAGAGGCAATGCCTCTTGTTGAGTGGGCTCTTACTCCCATGGGGCATTGAAGGCCCAAAGAAGAGTACGCTAGCTTGATAGCATCAATTATCCATTTGGAAAGTCTCTGCTTCGTGACCGGAGACCCTCTGGTGCGGTCACCGAAGCATACAAAAAGCTGATCCGACAGCCTGAATGGGGCGGAATGCTCAATGTATATTCTCAATGCCCTGACGGGGCAGAGTAGATTTAGCTCTTGGTCCTGCCCCGAAGGAGGAAGCGCAGAAAGAGCTATCACCTGTGCTCTGAACGGAGTCGAGAGCACTTTAGGTACATAACCATGCCTCGGCTTCAGGACGACCTTGGAGTCTTTGGCCCGAATTTGAGGCAGGTACGGCTCACCGAGAGCGCCTGCAGATCTCCCATATGCTTTACCAATGCTAACGCCAGTAGCAGAGCAGTTTTTAGCGTCATGGGATGAAGGTCAACGGACTGTAGCGGCTCGAAAGGAGAGCTCTTCAGAGCCCTCAACACTGTGGGCAGGTCCCATGTAGGGACGGTGACAGGGCGAGGCGGGTTGAGCCTCCTAGACCCCTTCAAAATGTGAACAACTAGGTTGGCGAGCTATAGGAGCATGTGAGGCTGCTATGGCAGCTACATAGACCTTGAGTGTGGAAGGGCAACGACCCTTATCCAACAGCTCCTGCAGTAAGGACAATATCAGTGATATGTCACAGGAAATTGGGTCTGCGCCATGGGCCATACACCAGGCGGAGAAGACAGACCATTTAAGTGCATAGAGCTGCCTTGTAGAAGGTGCTCTAGCCTGAGATATTGTGTTTAGCACGCTCTCAGGGAGGTCCGCAGGGTCCCATCGAGAGGCCAGAGGTGCAGAGCCCACAGCTCGGGCTGGGGGTGCCATATCGTTCTGTTCACCTCAGAGAGGAGTCTCAGGGAGGTCCGCAGGGTCCCATCGAGAGGCCAGAGGTGCAGAGCCCACAGCTCGGGCTGGGGGTGCCATATCGTTCTGTTCACCTCAGAGAGGAGGTCTCGTCTCAGGGGGATGGGCCACAGGGCTGCTAGAAGCAGCTGAGACAGCTCTGCGAACCAGTGTTGGGTCCTCCAGAGCGGGGCCACCAACAGAACCTTGTGTTTCCGCTCCTTGATTCGCCTGATTACCTGTGGGTTCAGGGCAATCGGGGGAAAAGTGTAAAGGAGGAGGTTGGGCCAGTCGTGGGACAACGCATCCTTGTCAACTGTTCCCAGGAACAAGATCCGTTGGCTGGGGGACAGCGTGCTCTTGGCAAAATTGACCCTGAGTCCCAGGCATTCTGAGTGGCTGAGGAGGAAGGATCTGTGAAATAGTAGCTCAACCTCCGACTGGGCCAAGATGAGCCAGTCATCGAGGTAATTCAAAATGCGGATTCCCATCTGTCTCAGCGAGCGCAGCCTCAGCGTGGGTGTGGCCCAGGCGAGAGGCGCATTCAAATTTGAAGCTGTCAGCGATATTGAATTATTGGTGACAGCGATCTGCTCCGATCTTCTTAGAAGGATTGCACTGCTCGACAATGGGAGGCGCCGATCCTCACGTGTAAACACACTGGCGGATCAAAGAGCTGCGTGGAGAGAGTGATGCATGTGGGGGCTTTTGCCGGCGTTAAATCACTCATGCCTGATCGCTCATCCCCGCGAGTTCGCCCTTTCTTCCTCCGAGTAACTGGGAGGAGAGAAACACAAGAGCGGGGGAGGCGGGGCTCAGCGACGCACACACAAATGCGAAGCTGCCAGCATTCTGCTTTGATCTGTCTAGGAGGATTAAGCCACTCGGTGTATCGAGGGGCGCTGATCCTCATGTGTAACACACACTGGCAGATCAAGCACACATGATGTGTGCCAGCATGAAATTGCTCAAGCCTGATCGTTCAACCCCCCAGCTCACCGTTGCTTCGTCCAAGGTAATTGGGAGGAGAGAAACATGAGAACGAACAGGGGCAGACTGCTTTTGTGGTAAAAGCAGCCTGTCTCTGTGAGCACAGCCATAGCGACACACACACAAATTCGAAGCTGTCAGTGAGAGTGTTCTGCTTCGATCAACCTAGAAAGATAGAGCCGCTCGATGTAACGAGGGGCGCTGATCTTCATGTGTAAGACACGGATCGAAGCGCAGTGGGGAAAGCGAGCATGCAGGCTCTGTGTCGGCATGCGATCGCTCAGACCGGTTGCTTAATTCTCTGACTCCGCTGTTTCTCTCTCCGAGGCTCGCTGAGAGAGGAGAAACGGGAGAGCGGGTCTGCCTTCAATGAAGGCGGTCCGCGAGTGGAGAAGAACAAGAGTCATGCACTCTGCGAGAGCATTCCGTCTCAGTGAAGTGCAGTCTCTGTGTGGGGGCTACCCAGACAGGCAACGCACTCACTGCCCTTCTGCATTGTGTAAGATTCTGTGCACGAGCCACACTCGCAGCGCGACATTTGCAACAACATCGCTAGAAATTTTGCTCTTTTAGAACTTACCTCTTAGAAATAAGCTCTTTTAGGCTCGCCAGATGGCGGCAGGGGATCAGCTGGGACCGCTGCTGCTGCGACGCTGAAGGCGGTGGAGAAGCGGCAAATCGGCTGAGCAGAGGGTTGCTGTTTCAGCTTGATCCGCTGCGAAGGCGATGCTACGGCGAGAGACTTCGAATCTCGTAGATCAGTGAAGAACTTAGTCATCGCTGAAGGAGAAGAAATCTGAGGATCCTATGGCGAAGTGCACGCTTATATAGCCAGATGCCCCGCCGAGCCATTGGTTTGTTTTTAATAATACACTGCACGAACCAATGGCCGTGCAGTTACACTGCGTAATTGAAAAAAGCTTCAGTATTCTGAGAAAAAGGAGTTTTCCCCAAAGCTTCTTAGCAGACACAGTACAAGTGAAGTATCCATAGGGAACAAAGACAGCAGACGGGCTGAATGAGACACATATTCACTCTCTGACAGCAGGTGGCGCTTATGGAACAGCAGTGATACAGCGTTTCCTGGGTTATGGCTGTAAACAAAGCAGCGCTGCGCTTATGAACACTACTGTAATATGCATTATACAGAGACGAGATGAAAAGAAAATATCATCTAAACTTTTCTAAAGATAGTCAGTTTCCCTCAGAGATTCATTCATATAAACTCCCACCCCCAAATGTAACATATCAACCGATTTTAATCGTCACATATTTGTATCAATTTTCGTTACATCCCTATTCATGATGTTTGTAATGCTGAAGACAATTTTGACTGTAATTTTATTTTTTGTAAATATGTTTTCACCACTGTGAATGTTAATCAGACCAGTACCAGTATAATCAGAAAGACATTATTATATTTTATGAAAACAAAAGAGACAAGGATCTTGCATATATTAACCTTTTAGTTTGCAATAATGAATATACTATTAAAAATTATATATATGAAAAATTAAAGGGATAGTTCACCCAAAAATAATCATTACTCACCCTCAAGTTGCTACAAACCTTTATGACTTTCTTTCTTCTTTTGAACATAAAAGAAGATATTTTGAAGAATAAGATTAACCAAACAGTTGATGGACCCCATTGGCTTCCACAGTATGGAAAAAAAGATAGCTACAATAGAAGTCAACAGGGACCATCAACTCTTTGGTTACACACATTCTTCGAAATATCTCCTTTCATGTTCCACAGAAGAAAGAAGTTCATACAGGTTTGGAACGGCTTGAGGGTAAGTAAATGATAACAGATTTTCCCCCCCTGGGTGAACTATCCCTAAAGCATTTCAGCCACAGGTGGATGTTACTTTCATGAACCACTAGATGACACTGAAAACTTGCTGTCCACAGTTCTAGTGGTTGAAAGCTTTGAGCAAATGTTAAAGTTAATTTTCATAATCTTGTGATAATGAATCAAAACATTTCATAAAACGAAATGGAAAAGGTAACACAAAATATTAAACCATTTTTTAATGAGCAACAATCTATGAATTTTATAAAATTATATTTAAAACACACGTGACAGCTTGCCCCAACATCGCATTTATGAAAAACATTATTTCTGAAAACAACTTTTGACCTTTATTTTATATTTTACTCTTGTCTGAATCAGTGTTATTTTAATATCACTGAGATACTATTATAGGTTTTTATAAATGTTTTGAATTATTTTTTATTTTCATATTTTTGGTTTTCATTTAAATTTTAGTTAATATTTTAGTAATTTTGTTGTGAGTTTTTGTAATTTTTATTCGTTTTAATTTTTATAAAAACATGTTTTAAGTAATGGTAATGTTTTATGGTTTTGGTATTAGTTAACTATAATAACGATAATGTGCATATGTTTGGAGGACAAAGTTCACAAAAAAAATAAAAAATAAAATAAAAAACACTATATTTGACACCAACACTATAAAGAAAACCTTATATATACTGAGAAAAATGACAATTTGATTGGCCAGTCTCTAGCTGACATCTAACATTTTATTTTTTATTTTTTAGCTGTGTTAGTACTATCCCATAGTAGATAGAGGCAATCGTTTTGATGTGAGTGATACAGGCTTGTACTAATGACATATTCATTGTCAGCAGACTAAAGCCCTGGCTTTGAGCCTTGAGGAGTGCAGGATATAATTACAGACTGCATGTTTGTAATTAACCATGTTTGTTATTTCTAGTCCAAACGATTCTCAAGAGCATTGTTAAATGTACAGAAGCACGTGTCTTTAACCATAAAAACATTCACCAGAACCATATGTTCATGTCAACTATGAAACATCAACAAGGCTCTCAATGCATTACCATGCAGCTGATAAGATGACTTCATGCTCCATGGAGACCACAAAAAGTAAATACATTTATATACATATCTTGAACATACCAAACAGTACAGACAAACCTCATCACTTTATAACCTGATTACCTCATATCTATGCTTTCTGGGGAAGGCAACTCCTCCTCTGCCTCACCCAGATGATCTCCAGCCAGGAAAAGTCCCCAGTTTAACAGCAGTGATGTATTTGTGCTCCTCCTGGAGACTGGTGCTAATTGAACAGTAATAGGCTGCACTATTTCAGCAGGGGTCTGGACACTGTTGCAGCAGCATACTATGGCAAGCCGTTTTAACATCTATAAAACCTACTAGCATCTATTTTGATGCTAAAAGTTCTTATTTCATTATTTTCTCTCTTTATTAATTTTTTTTTAGATAACTAGTATATATTCGATTAAGTATAGCTACTAGCTGCTAATGCTTATTCTTTAGCTACTAGTACTTATTTATTAGATCCTAGTATTTATTTCAGTAGTGACTAGTAAATATTCTACTGTTACTAGTAACACATTTAAAATGTTTACCATTGAATTCTATGGGTATCTGTCATTCAGATATCAATTATTCAGTATGTATTCCAATGGTGACTAGTATGTTTTTAATATATTACTAATAGGTATTCATTAGATACTAGTACGTATTTATTAAATACTTGTAGATCCTAATAGTTATTCATTACTAGAACATATTTATTAGACACTAGCATCTTTTGCAATTCTTACCAGTAATAAATCTAATTATACTAACTGCTTTTTTACTCGACTTATGTTATGTACTAGTCAGAATAGCCACTGTTGTGTTCGATTAAAAATCTTACCAGTAACATTTGGAATAAGTATCTAATACATGTGTACAAGTATCTATTGAATAAACACTAGTATCTAATAATAAAAATAGCATCTAATGAATGAATACTAATATGTAATAAATACATACTAATAAATAAATATCTATTTAATAGGTGCAAGTATTTAAATAATAAATAGTAGTATCTAATGATTAAGTATCTAATAATAGGTACAAGTATCTAAAGAAATGTAGTACCTAAGGTATAACATAAAAATATGTACTAGTCGCAATTGGAATACATATTCAAACCTGAATAGTTATCTGAATGACAGATGCTCATAAAAATGTGAAATGTGTTACTAGTAACAACAGAATAGTTACTAGTCACTACTGAAATAAGTAGGCTACTACAGTAGTATCTATTTAATATGTACAAGTATTGAATGAATGAGTATTATCATCTATTTAATATGTAGTATCTAATGAATAAGTACTATATCTAAAAAATAAGTACTAGTATCTATTTATTAGGTACTAGTAGCTAATGAATGAGTACCAGTAATAAGACCTAACTATCTAATGAATAAGTACTAGAATCTTTTAAAAAGTACTAGTATAAAGAATAAGCAGTAGTAGCTAACAAATAAGTAGTAGTACCTAATGGAATAGATAGCTGAAAAAATGAGTAGTAGCATGAAAATAGAGGTGCCCTGGGGTAAAAGGTGCCTTTGATTTTATTTTCCTCTAAACCACTAGATGGCACAAAAACTTTTCAAGATGCACATGCAAATTTGTCGATCCTTGATGCGGGCAGCAGCGCAAAGTTGATTCTGTGCTAATTTGATTAATATTTGATGTTTTTAAAAATGTTGTAGATTTACGTAGCAAATGCGAATCTCTAAAATTATTGAAAATATTTTGAGACAAAGGTCTTCTTAATGAAGTTTTGTTTAAGGTCTTCTTAATCAGTTTGGTTTAAGGTAATTAAAGCAACAGTTTTTCAATAATGGAAGAATATGTAAAAGTATGGTATTTGGGGTAAACGGCACCCATGCTGTTGGGGTGAAAGGCACAATTATTAACATGATAATAAATAGTTGGCTGACTTTTCCGATTGTTGACATGACATGCTTAGATTCAGATGGCAAATAATAAATATCATATATTAAGTTAGGTGTCCACCTTAGAGATAATCACCATATTTTATAATGAAATCATCATATTTAAAAATAGGTTATTAATCATATCATATAATAAAATGTAATTTGTTGGTACTACTGTAAATCTATATTACATTATTATGGGATCTCCTTTAATGCTTTCAAAATCTTTATTTTTTAAAATAATTTTGTTTCTCTTTAAAAAAAATATTTTTATATTAAATGGGTCATATGGTGTTTTTTTAAAGATCATTATTTTGTGTATTTGGTGTAACAGAATATGTTGACATGATTTAATGTTCAAAAAACCTCTATGTCCTCTATGCCACGCCTCTCTCAAACGCTTCGTTTTCTACAAAGTCCCTCCTTCCGACAAGCGCAGTCTGCTCTGATTGGCCAGCTGACCCAGTGCATTGTGATTGGCCGAACACCGCAAGCACTCGTCGGAAATTTAACGCCCCTTACCATAATCGCAAGCTTCATCTTTCAAAATAAATGTAAAGACAGAGCCCGAAAGGGGAACAGAGTCGCGTGACAGACACAGTGATGAAGCTGGTATGTGTTTGTAGTACACAAGCCACGGTTAAGACAGCTGACTCCACTGTGATGTGTCTCGCTCTCTCTCTCGCGCTCTCTCTCTCTCTCTGGGGCCTTTTGCCCCATGCTGGTCCCCCTTGCCACCTCATTTATAAGATTTTTAAACAAAATAAACCACTTGTATGGTTTATTTTCAAACAACAGTTGGCTGGTCCCAGTATAGGTCATAAACCCCGCCCTCTCCGTGTAATCTAATGGGACATGAGACAAACGAAATAATTACATTTCACTTCAAATAATTATTTTCCAAAGATGGCTTTTGTCATTTGATGTAGATTTTATCACGCTGATGTAAGTTCAAGTGTTTGTTTTTTTAAATAATTTTGGTTTTAGTTAGTTAAGTGATGCTATAAAAACGGGAGTGTGACGTCATGATTGACAGCTGAGACTGACAGCTTCTCGAGTGAACTGAGGCGCCAACTGACTTTTTCGGGATCTTTAGGAGGAAATTGGAGTTGTATTTACCTTATTTTAACACAATCCTCTCAGCAGACAAAAATTGGAGCAGTCAGGCTAATTAAAACGGCGTGTGCTTGCTATCCATTCTGCGGGAGAGTGGGTGGCGGCTCCACTTCGCTCGCTACTGCGCAGACTCTGGTCCCGAGTTCTCTACTGCGCAGACTCTGGTCCCGAGTTCTCTACTGCGCAGACTCTGGTTCCAAATCAGCGCCATATGGCCGCGCCTGTTGGGACAATGGCGGCTTCACTTTTCTTCAATGGAAGAAATTCAAGGTGCGTCGTCCATCTTTTTTTTTTTTTTTTTTACAGTCTATGGTTGTACCCTACCAGTACGTTTTAAGGATTAAATGTTAAAACGGCTTGCCATACACGGCCCGCTAGACTGAACGCTGAGGCAGTTTAGCAGCGTCTGTCCGCACCGGACCTGGCAGAGAGCTGATATAAAAGAGTCACATTCCTGTCTTTATCTGCTGTGTAAGACCAGACGACGTTGAACTCGTCAAAACCCCGGAGGATTTTAAACATGCGCTCTGCTCTGAATGAATAGTGATAGATAACTGGGGTCTGCTGCTGGAAATGCGATAATTTCTCTACAAATGGGAAATACCCCGGATTCGTGTTTTATAGAGTCGGAACTATGCCAAGTTTACAAACGCGCTGAGGAAAAGATTTATTCTGTTTATTTTGCGCTGAAATTAAGATATGGACTTTCATCAGCTTTGGCAAAGCATTTTAAGCTCAGCAGAAAACTATTACCCAACTATTCCTCAAATGCCTGCAGGCTATTTATTAAAAACAAACAGGTTATCACACAGAAAGTTATGAAATATGTACAGAGAGCCCCCCAAAAAGAGAACTGGAAACTTTAGAACTAGAAAAAGTCTGAAGGTAATTGAATTACATAACAAAATATCAAACCAAGTGGACTTTATTTGAAAGAAATAGCACAAGCAAAGTGTTTTGCAAAAAGAAGTTTGTATCATATATGGCATAAAATCTCATCTTAGCATATTTAATAAATGACTTCTCTTCAATTTGGGCATTTCACCTGAATATCAACATTTGTGAGACTTAGTCACTCAGTTTTAATGTTAATTTAGCTTATTTTTGGGTCTCTGGACATTTCTGGACACAATAATGTTTTTAGATTTGTGGATAAAAACAAATATTTTGAAGTGAAAATATAAAATTAGATCATGGGGTAAGATGCCCCAGCCACCTCCTCCTGGATGTTATCATTTATTTATTTTAATATTATTAATTGTAATTAATGGGTTATTATTCAAAAGTTATATGTGCATTTCAGAAGGCTACATAGTCTTCATTATTCATATAAACCTATTGGCTATTCAATGAAATCATTTAATTTGAATTCCGACATATTTTCAGTTTATAACACACTGGTTGATGCATCGTCATCCTAAAATACCTTTATATAATAAATATAAAGTTACAATTTAAAAGCTAATTTATTTATTTTAAGTAAATGCACATTTTTTCCCCTTTATATAGTTAAATATTAGTGGATCATGTTAAGTAAATGCAGTGTCCTACTACACCTGTGTGAACTTGAGGAAAACTGACTTCATACATCCACTAATGCAATGAAATTCATTTTTAAGTGTCTTAAGTGCCCGAATACTTTGTGGGGCCACTGTATAACCAGAGATAAGAAACAGCTACGACTTCTCTCAGAGCAGAAATATGATTCACGCTCTGATAAAACGGGGTCATGAAATGGACACAGTGGACAGAGAAAAGGAGACATAACTGGTAAATCTCACACAACACATCGTTCAGCATCAAAATCAACTGTGCTGAAAATGTTGAAGCAAACTTATGTCGTCATGCAACTATTAACATGCCTAAAGGATCAAAAAATGTCTTTATCATAATCCTCTCATTTCTAGAGTTCATCTTTGTCCTGCTAAATAAAGGCACATTGTGGTTCAATCCAGTAACAAGGGAATTGTCTCTCTCATTCACTTTCAGTTTCACCTTCATCATTCACATCTCTTCAGCCTTTGGCACTCAATGGCTGTCTGAAATAGCATACTCTGAGTACATAATGCTTTAGAATAAATAATTACTTTGCGATGGTTAAAAAAAAGTGTGTTCTATGTAGTATGAATGTAATCCGAACATACATTCGTCATGCTGTCATTGTCATGTGATCTACCAGTTGCATTGCTTCACTGCCATTAAATACAACTGTTAATATTAATAGGAAAATTTCACATCCATAAAATGAAATGTGTGTTTGTAGTGTTTCTTTAAGAGTGATAAAACATCAATGGACCCTGAAGGGGGTTCGTTTCACAATAATGACCGCCTGCCTGTCCATTATCCTTTATACAGCACTGACAGTGAAGCAGAAACATGATGGTCTTCATGGGTGTTTTATTGGATGTACATAAAAACAGAAGCAGCTGTGTCAGGCAGTGGGAGAGAGCGTTTGAAGGCTGCTCTTCACGGTAGCCAGATTCTGTTTCCAGGAGCACAGTGTGTCATGCAGCTGCTGCCACTGCTGTTTGCCAAAGGTGCGGTGTGTGCTGTGGCTACAGGAAGCGAGAGAGAAGCCAATCATGTCAGCATGGGCAGATTTTCAAACACAACCCTTACTACTACTGCTCACTCACTTAGTGGATTGGGAAATGACTTACCTCACTACAACCTTCCGCTGTGTCTGGTCGATCTTGCAATAAACCATTTTGGTCCGAACAGCTAGAAATTCACAGGAAAACACAATAAGTATGTGCTGTTGTACAAAAACATGGACGGAAAGCTTTTTTAACTTTCAATTTACAGAAACAGTTGAATTTAGGTTTAAGGTTATACTTTATTGTCCCAGTTAGGGAAACTTGACTCAGAACACAGCAGCCGAATACATAAATGACCACATACAGACATAACATGTAATGACAAAATAGTTACATTTAAAATGTGACCCTGGAGCACAAAACCAGTCTTAAGTCGCTGGGGTATATTTGTAGCAATAGCCAAAAATACATTGTATGGGTCAAAATGATTGATTTTTCTTTTATGCCAAAAATCATTAGGATATTAAGTAAAGATCATGTTCCATGAAGATATTTTGTAAATTTCCTAGCGTAAATATATAAAAACTTAATTTTTGATTAGTAATATGCATTGCTAAGAACTTCATTTGGACAACTTTAAAGGCGACTTTCTCAGTATTTTGATTTTTTTTGCACCCTCAGATTCCAGATTTTCAAATAGTTGTATCTCGACCAAATATTGTCCTATCCTAACAAACCATACATCAATGGAAAGCTTATTTATTCAGCTTCAATTGGAAAAATTGACACTAATGACTTTTGTGGTCCAGGGTCACATATATAGTTTAAATAGTCTGCAAAGGGAGTGCAGAGCCGTACCGTCAATGACGAAGGCCTCCACATCTTCAGCACCGATCTGCAGCTCCTGCTGCATGGTGTCGAACAAGATCTCCTTCATCTCTACTGCCATGCCCATGAACGTCAACAGCCTCATTTTTGCCATGTTCTGCTCATGAGACAAACCTGAAAACACAACATTAAACATTCAATTTGATCTTTAAAGCAACATTACGCCACTGGACTGTGCTTTAATCAAGTCACATAATGGCACTGCACATAGCAAAAAAAAAAATTGATATACACACACACACACACACACAAGTTCGTTCTGGTTCTCAAATCTGATTGGTTGAGAACCGTGAGATATTGTACTGGTATCGCTACAGGAACACCCTTTCACAATTTTGTATCACTCCGCTTGTGCTAGCCGGGTCTATGTTTTTTTAAAAATTATTCACCGAGCTAATCGTAGAGTACGTTAGTTAATATAAGAAGAAACGTCTAGCTTCGCGGTCTCTCTCTCTCTCATTTGGATGCATCTCTCTCTGGCCTAATCACAGCCATGCTGATATAGAGCCGGTATCACTCCAGTACGAGAGTGATATTGCTCATATATATATATATATATATATATATATATATATATATATATAAATAAATAATATATTTAAAAAAAATAGAAATTTTACAGTAGCACATTGGATTTTTTTATTTTAAAACTGATACATTTATTAACTTTTTTAATATATTGCAAAAAATTACATTCCCTGGCATTATGAATAACAAAGGAAATTAAACTATATATTGAAGTATTCTTAAAAATAAGCATATTTTATAGACACTGACTTCAGGCAATTAATAATCTTTTTTTAATAATCAATATTCTTTTTAATTATAATTTACAACGCTTCTGATGGAGAAAAAAAAAAGGGAAAAATATGCTGAAAAATTGAGCAGTCACTGTTGCACTCTATAAAAACGTTAATGGATGTAGGTGAAGAAGATGCTGACGTAGACCATAAATATTCAGTTTCACCCTCTCAACAGAAAATCTGTTTATGTTAATTAAAAAAGAATCAAAATGAGAAGAAGGTTCGTGAGCCGTTTCCTTTAGGGTTCAGAGGGAGGCGCAGCGGGTGAACAGCTCACTGTTAGATCAACACTTCTTCCGGCTGTCGCTGGTCAATGGCAGGGAGGATCCTGCTCTAATTAACGTTTGCCTTTTAAAAGAACCAAAACTGCTGAGACTCAAATTCCACCGGCCCAGTGACACCACAGAGAACAGAAACTCATGTGAGCCTGTGCTCAACACTCCACTGCATTTAAAAACAAACAAAAGATGCGCAGCAATGCACAGAAGCCATTTTTAAAATGTTATTTTAAATATGAAGCAACACTCATCAATGCTAATTAACAGTAGCTTTAAAAGTTACTATTATACTAGATTAACCACAGTACAAAATAAATGCTTTTTTCTTTTATGCAAATTAAAAAAAACAAATAACAAAATAAAATTATATGAAGAAATAATGTAACAAAATATAAAATGTGACCCTTGACCACAAAACCAGTCATAAGGGTCAATTTATTTTTTTAAATTGAGATTTATACATCAATAAATAAATAAGCTTTCAATTGATGTATAGTTTGTTATGATAGGACAATATTTGGCTGAGATACAACTATTTTAAAATCTGGAATCTGAAGGTGCAAAACAAATTAAAATAGTGAGAAAATCACATTTTAAAGTTGTCCAAATGAAGTTCTTAGCAATGCATATTACTAATCAAAAATTACGCTTTGAAATTTACACAATATCTTCATGGAACATGATCTTTACTTAATATCCTAATGATTTTTGGCATAAAAGAAAAATCAATCATTTTGACCCATACAATGTATTTTTGGCTTATTGCTACAAATATACCCCAGCGACTTAAGACAAATATGAATAAATAATGTATAATGTTGTTTGGTGTTTTAACACTATGCCAGCATCCATGGCTATTTGAAATAGTATAAAAGTCGACTAGTCTAAAAGCAAGAAACCACCAAAAGATGGTAAGAAAAAAAAGCGTGTAGCATATATAATAGCCTATATTTGAAATACTTAATCTATGAATCACACTGTCAAATCCCTCAATGAATTCTGCTTGCCGCACACTTGCCTCACGTTATAATTTAATTTTAGGCAGTCGATTTATAAAAAAAAAAAAGAAAAAAAAAAAGGAGTATATACTCAACGTCGGCCAAAGCATAGCGTATTTATTCAAATCAGCTGGGGAAATGCAGAACAATGGAAAATCAATCAATAGCCTGACAGAATTCTTAATCTTCATATAAGGTTAGCCAACATATTAAAACACAAGTCAAAAACAATAGGAAGGTTTATCAAAAAATAGCATTAAAACGGCTTTTAAAACGTACTTCGTGTAGGCTATATCGTCTAAAAACAAAATGCAACAATGCCCATTTCACTTACTCAGACCAAGCCTTATTTGTTCAGTGAAATTATCAACGTGGTCTGGTGAAAGACGGGACCTGAGGCGATTAACAATAAAATTCCTGCACTTGAAAAAACGCGCTCGGCAGGAACTGAAGTCGCAGGCACGCAGAGATAATGAAAAGCTGATAGAGTTTCAGAAAGCGCCTGGACATCCCGCACCACCACCGAAGTGGGTCTTCGTTAGAGGAATAGATGGCGCGGGTGGGATCGCAGCACCTCTAAGCTAACGCCTACGTGCCTGTATTGAATATGATCACGCATCGCTCCAGTAGAGTTATTGTAAGACAATTTGACATTGCACAGTTTACACAAAACTTTTCAGCTTCCTTCTAATTCAAAATAATCCCACACCTTCTCGTTTCTCGCGTGGTCATTTTTGAACTTGCCGCAACTGACACGAAGAAAACGCATGTGAGGTCTGAGGTAAAAATGTATTAAAAAGAATGTATTATTTTTCAAGTGTTTTATTTTAACTTGTTATTTAAAATGTTTTATGCACTGTTAAAATGACAGTATTTTGAATGATAAAATCATGTTTTTGTTTTTTCTGTCGTGTAATCGACTATTGTTTTCAGTGTCGACTAGTAGGAGCTGTACCGTTTAGTCGACTAGACCCGCACATCCATAATATAATATATATATAATTACTGTAATAATAATAAATAATTAAGATAGCAGATAAAAGGAGTTGAATTTTTTTCTTCATTATGTACCAATTACTTACAAAAGTAGTTCAATCTAATTAAAAACTGACAAATTTACACATTGTGTGTGTACTTTGCATTTTTGTTTATTAGAGTGTCATGGTCATGACTGAATGCTATAAAGACATTCAGACTGCACTCACCGAGAGACTCAATGAAGTCTTTGTTGCTCTGGTAAAACTTCACATATGCAGCAAGCTTTGCACTGACAAAGATAGTCAGGAGCTGGAAGGAGAAAGAGGCGTTTTATTCAGAGGATTTCTGAAAACGATTTAAAGTCTGTATTCAGTTTTTTTTTAAAACTATACATTTTCTTACATCGTGGATGAGTTCTCCCTCCAGGAAACGCACCGGTTTCAAGGCTAGGAGATGGTCGAAGAGATAGGTGTTTGGGTCTTTCAGGGCACGGACGATGCACCTGGGAGAACAGAGCGTAGGTGTAAATCACTAACAAAGACAAAAGCAGATCTGACAGAGAACTGACAAGAGAAGGTCATACCTGTGTGCATCCACTCGGGCTTGTGAAGCATTGTCCTCTGTGTAACTGCCCAGTAACTCCACCATCACTTTAGCTGCAGTTTCACTGAAAGACACAAGAGTGTAAGGTCAAATAAGCAAAAACCACAAGCGGACCTAAAACACAAAGGGGTAGGTACCTCTTCTTACAGTCGACCAGCGCTTCATACACCAGACGGAGCAAAGTGTGTTTCTTCTCTGTATCCAGATTCCAGTCTGTGATCCACTTGCGCACCTGCACAGAACACAAAACATCAATCATACTGGGAATTGTTTCCTAATTACATAAATACGAAGAGAAACGAGCAGTTTGAGTGTTAAAGCTAATGTTGGCTATTCAGGTTAATCTCACAAAGGCTTAATTTTCACTGTGTTAATTATGAAGTAAAATATGAGCTGGACATTTCTTGGTTGTTTTTGAGAGACTCACTTAAATATCTTGGGATGCATTTTAAAAGCAGGAAAGGAAATACTATGATTATTTTTGACATTGCGCTGATGTCCGTACCTGGTCCAGGTCTGTAGGTATGAACGAAATGGCATTGCAGGTGGCCGCCACTTTAATCAGACTGCAGTACACAGTGTGCCTCACCGGTGTGTTCTCATCCATACCATGGAACAGATTGCTCAAGCTAAAACGAAGAGTTTAATTAAAATATATATATATATATATATAAATAAATAATATATTTAAAAAAAATAGAAATTTTACAGTAGCACATTGGATTTTTTTATTTTAAAACTGATACATTTATTAACTTTTTTAATATATTGCAAAAAATTACATTCCCTGGCATTATGAATAACAAAGGAAATTAAACTATATATTGAAGTATTCTTAAAAATAAGCATATTTTATAGACACTGACTTCAGGCAATTAATAATCTTTTTTTAATAATCAATATTCTTTTTAATTATAATTTACAACGCTTCTGATGGAGAAAAAAAAAAGGGAAAAATATGCTGAAAAATTGAGCAGTCACTGTTGCACTCTATAAAACCAGTACGAGAGTGATATTGCTCATATGTATATATATATATATAAAAATAAATATAATATATTTAAAAAAATAGAAATTTTACAGTAGCACATTGGATTTTTTTTATTTTAAAACTGATACATTTATTAACTTTTTTAATATATTGCAAAAAATTACATTCCCTGGCATTATGAATAACAAAGGAAATTAAACTATATATTGAAGTATTCTTAAAAATAAGCATATTTTATAGACACTGACTTCAGGCAATTAATAATCTTTTTTTAATAATCAATATTCTTTTTAATTATAATTTACAACGCTTCTGATGGAGAAAAAAAAAAGGGAAAAATATGCTGAAAAATTGAGCAGTCACTGTTGCACTCTATAAAAACGTTAATGGATGTAGGTGAAGAAGATGCTGACGTAGACCATAAATATTCAGTTTCACCCTCTCAACAGAAAATCTGTTTATGTTAATTAAAAAAGAATCAAAATGAGAAGAAGGTTCGTGAGCCGTTTCCTTTAGGGTTCAGAGGGAGGCGCAGCGGGTGAACAGCTCACTGTTAGATCAACACTTCTTCCGGCTGTCGCTGGTCAATGGCAGGGAGGATCCTGCTCTAATTAACGTTTGCCTTTTAAAAGAACCAAAACTGCTGAGACTCAAATTCCACCGGCCCAGTGACACCACAGATAACAAGACACGCGTGTGAGCCTGTGCTCAACACTACAGTGCATTTAAAAACAAATAAAAGTTGAGCAGCAATTCAGAGAAAACAAGCAACATTTTATTAAATGTTATTTTAAATATGATGCAACACTCTTCAATGCTAATTAACAACAGCTTTAAAAGTTACAGTTATACTAGATAAACCACAGTACAAAATAAAAGCCTTTTTCTTTTATACAAATTTTAAAAAATGGTTGAAGAGGACAAAATAAAACTATACAAGTAATAATGTAACAAAATATAAAATATTAATAAATAATGTATATGCTTGTTTGGTGCATAATGGTAGATCTTCATTTGATATTAAGAACATGTGTGTATAATATGCATATAAATGTGTTATAATTATTGTTTTATCTATCTATATATAAAAGTACTATAATATTAATACTATTAATATTCTTAATTCATACAGTATTGTAAGGTATCAAAATTAAGGATAAGCGGATAAAGTGAAAAGTTGTGAAAAGTAAAACTTCATTATAAAAGTGGTTCAATCTAATTAAATCTCAACATTATGTGTACTTTGCATTTTTGTTTATTAGAGTGTCATAGTCATGACTGAATCATGTAAAGACGTTCAGACTGTACTCACCGAGAGACTCAATGAAGTCTTTGTTGCTCTGGTAAAACTTCACATATGCAGCAAGCTTTGCACTGACAAAGATAGTCAAGAGCTGGAAGAAGAAAGAAGCATTTTAGTCAGAGTTCTTGAAAACAACTTAAAGGGTTAGTTCACCCAAAAATGAAAATTAGCCCATAAATTACTCACCCTCAAGTCATCCTAGGTGTATATGACTTTCTTCTTTCAGACGAATCCAGTCGGAGTTATATTAAATATTGTATTTGATCTTTCAAGCTGTTTAATGGCACTCAGCGGGTGTTGCATTACTTCAGTCCAAAAGAAGTTAAATAAAAAGCACCCATCCATGAAAAAAGTCTCTCACACGGCTCTGGGGGGTGAACAAAGGCCTTCTGTAGCGAATCGATTTTTGTAAGAAAAACATCCATATTCAAAACGTAATAATCACTTGAATCTAGCTTGCGCTCACTGTTGTACATGGAAGCAGTTCCGGGCGGATGACGTATGAGGGCATGTGCCGGTGAGTCTCGTGAAAACCAACGTTTGTTTACAGGAGCAAAGTTTCCTTACTTCAGCAAAGGAAAACCAGTCTCCTCTTGGCTTATATCGAAATCCTCCGACATTCTTCTTTACAAATTCTTGTTTTGTACTTCTAATAAATAACCGGTGTTTTGTTTTGATCTCTCCGCTGTGCTTCCGTGTTCGTCACTTCTGAGCCGCGCATGCGCAACGCCGACATCTTACGTCATCCTCCCGGAGCTGCTTCTGTGTACAACTGTTGGCGCAAGCTACATTAAAGTGATTATTATGTTTTGAATATGGATATTTTTCTTACAAAAACGCATCGATTTGCTACAGGAGGCCTTTGTTCAGCCCCCGGAGCCGTGTGAGGCACTTTTTTTTTTAAATGGATGGGTGCTTTTTATTTAACTTCTTTTGGACTGAAGCAATGCAACACCCGCTGAGTGGCATTAAACAGCTTGAAAGATCAAAGACCATTTTTTTTTTATATATAACTCCGACTGGATTCGTCTGAAAAACAAAAAGTCATATACACCTAGGATGACTTGAGGGTGAGTAATTTATGGGCTAATTTTCATTTTTGGGTGAACTAACCCTTTAAAGTCTGTTTTCGTTTATATTATATAATGTATTTTCTTACATCGTGGATGAGTTCTCCCTCCAGGAAACGCACTGGTTTCAGAGCCAGGAGATGGTCGAACAGATAGCTGTTTGGGTCTTTCAGGGCACGGACGATGCACCTGGGAGAACAGAGCGTGTGTGTAAATCACTAAGACAGACAACAGGAGATCAAAACTGAGAACTGACAAGAGAAGGTCTTACCTGTGCGCATCCACTCGGGCTTGTGAAGCATTGTCCTCTGTGTAACTGCCCAGTAACTCCACCATCACTTTGGCTGCAGCTTCACTGAAAGACAAGAGTGTAAAGGTCAAATAAGCAAAAACCACAAGCGGACCTAAAACACAAAGGGGTAGGTACCTCTTCTTACAGTCGACCAGCGCTTCATACACCAGACGGAGCAAAGTGTGTTTCTTCTCTGTATCCAGATTCCAGTCTGTGATCCACTTGCGCACCTGCACAGAACACAAAACATCAATCATACTGGGAATTGTTTCCTAATTACATAAATACGAAGAGAAACGAGCAGTTTGAGTGTTAAAGCTAATGTTGGCTATTCAGGTTAATCTCACAAAGGCTTAATTTTCACTGTGTTAATTATGAAGTAAAATATGAGCTGGACATTTCTTGGTTGTTTTTGAGAGACTCACTTAAATACCTTGGGATGCATTTTAAAAGCAGGAAAGGAAATACTATGATTATTTTTGACATTGCGCTGATGTCCGTACCTGGTCCAGGTCTGTAGGTATGAACGAAATGGCATTGCAGGTGGCCGCCACTTTAATCAGACTGCAGTACACAGTGTGCCTCACCGGTGTGTTCTCATCCATACCATGGAACAGATTGCTCAAGCTAAAACGAAGAGTTTAATTAAAACTACACAAGGCCAGAAAAAAAAGAGATTCAGTTCAATAATACAGTGAAAGCACTCACAGCTGCATCCTGAGCGAGGGCCGCTCACCCTCACGAAACTTCACTAGCTTCTCACATAAACTCTCAATGAGAGCTTCCTGTTTCTCCGTCTCCAGAATCAGCAACAGGGAGACGATGCTGTTCATCACACTCTCCACATCTGCAGAGGAACACAAGAGCGCTTGTAAATCTTCGCATGATACAGAAGTTCGGGATCAGTAAGATCTTTACTGTGTTTTACAGAAGTCTCTTTTAACCAAAAATACAGAAAAAAAGTAATATTGTAAAATATTATTACCATTTAAAATAATGGTTTTCTATTTTAACATACTTCAAAATCAAATTTATTTCTGTGATGCAAAGCTGAATTTTCATCAGCTATTATGACAGTCTTCAATGTCACATGATCCTTCAGAAATCATTCTAATATGCTGATTTATTATCAATGTTGGAAACAGTTGTGCTGCTTAATAGTTTTTTGGAACCTTTGATACTTTTTTCAGGATTATTTGATGAATAAAGTTAAAAAGAACAGTGTTGATTTAAAATATAATTTTTTATCAATTTAACACATCCTCACTAAAGTATTAGTGTATATTGTTAAAAAAGATTTCTATTTTGAATAAATGCTGTTCTTTTTAACTTTATATTAATCAAAGAATCCTGAAAAAATTATGACAGGTTCCCAAAAATAAAATAAAAAATGAAGCAGCTAGGGGTGTGCGATATATATCGTCTGCGATAATATCGTAATTGTTGTTTTAACGATGTGCGATTTGACATTATCGAGTATTTTGCAAAAACCATTCAAAACATCCCTACAGAGCGCACGCGTACATTACATGAAGTCTAGACTAG
>NW_015505498.1:1130025-1148444 GCF_001515645.1 Sinocyclocheilus grahami
ACCATGATTACAAATGTGACATTGAATTCAATAAACAATAAGTTAATTAAGAGACTTAAGTTTTAGACACCATATTGCTTGTTTTTGCTCTATTTCGCCAACAAAAATAATTCAGAATACAACCACAGCGCTGTTTTGTGTCTCTGAGCAACATGACGGTGTTTCGTTCGTGAATGAATCAACCGTTTAAATTATTCGGTTCAATCACAATGACTCACTTATTAACAGTGCTTTGCTGCCACCTACTGGTGGTTTTAATTTCACATTTCGGCTTTTTCTTTTCTTTTTTTCATGTTTTAAATCATTTCAAATATCAGTATTCAACGTTTTATGTTTAATATATCAAAACATTATTTATGCATTTGTAATTGCAGGTTAAATGCATTCATGTCTTGCATTAAACAAAATACATGTGTGTAAATACATCTAAATGCCACTTCAGATGCAGCGTCTGTGTTGATTTAATTTGCTTGGTAACAGCCCAAATGTCTTATTATTCTAATTCCCTGATTACATGTAAGAATTTGACTCAAAAGATAATGGACACTTTAAGAAAAAATGGCTTTATAAAAGGTAAAAATGCCCATAAAATGCAAACATCAGTTTAAACTTATTGGAAAAGATTAATTTCTATCAGTATGAACTGACCAACACACAGAATATGAAGAATATTAAAAACATTAGGAGTCAGCTGTCTGCGGCAGTCCTTAAGATATCAGCACAATAACACACTCAGCAAAATATCGTCATCGATAAAATCCCAAAAAATATAGAGATATAATTTGTCAATATCGCACACCCCTAGAAGCAGCATTTGATATTAAATTAGCATATTAGGATGATTTCTGAAGGATCATGTGGCACAGCAAAAGACTAAGAGTAATGATGCTGAAAATGGGGAAGTCGTGGCCTAATGGTTAGAGAGTCGGACTCGTAACCCAAAGGTTGTGGGTTCGAGTCTCGTAATGGCAGGGATTGTAGGTGGGGGGAGTGAATGTACAGCACTCTCTCCCACCTTCAATACCACGACAAGGCACTGAACCCCCAACTGCTCCCCGGGCGCTGCAGCAAAAAATGGCTGCCCACTGCTCCGGGTGTGTGTTCACGGCTGTGTGTGTGTGTGTGTGTGTGTGTTCACTGCTGTGTGTGTGCACTTTGGATGGGTTAAATGCAGAGCACTAATTTCGAGTATGGGTCACCATACTTGGCCACATGTCATGTCAAATACAGCTTTGTACATTAAAACAGAAATCCATTATCTTAAAATGTAATAATATTTCCCAATATTACTTTCCCCCCTGTATTTCTGATCAAATAAATGCAGCTATGATGAGCAGAAGAGACTTCTTTTAAAAACCATTACAAATCTAACTGATCCCAAACGTTTGAACAGCAGTGCACATGCTTTAAAGCTCAAACTTCAGTTATGTCACACCTTTGTCATCGTCTTTGAGGCAGACATCACAGGCTTCAATGATCTGTGCCAGATCGACGTGCAGGCCTCCTTCTGAATTCTCCTCAGAGATCTCCGCTCCTTTAGCTTTCAGATAGGCCCGAAGCTCTGACGCCTACAAATGAATGACAACCAAAAAATGAAGCCAGCTCTTATAGTAACAAAATCATATTCCCAAAAAGTGACAGACCCGGTAGGTTACAATCTGTGTAATATTAGTGGGTTGTGAAATGTCTGTTGTCAATAACAACAGCGGACACGAGACTGTTGATTCCCCATAGCCCGCTGACATCTAAGAAACCGAGTTTCTACCGCAATGCAATCAAATAACACAGAGTCCATCTCAAACCAAGTGAAATCACACAAACGCACAAATATAATCTGTCAAGTTGATTATTACTGTACCAATTCGTTGCATTGAGATCAGCTGAAGGCTAACAGATGTTAGCATCTACGAGCACGCTTATGCAAAAATGCTTTTACTTTGCTGAAATACGTGTTTAATAGCGCAAAAATGCTTATGAGCTATTCAAAGATACCTGATCCTCCTCCGTTACGTCAATAAACGCCGGGACACTCATTTTATTAAATATTTTAAGAGCACAGATAAGAATCCACGCTCGCAGCCTAGGCTCACAGGCCGGAAGAGAATCTGTACGCTTGCCGGTGATGCTGACGTACTTCCGGCTCACAGACTTAAAGGGACCGCGAAGCTTTGCTTTTCATTGGCGCACGTTAGTGAGTTTGATATAATTAACGCAATTAAGCATATAAAACAGCTTAGGTGATTTATATATATATATATCACCTAAGCTGTTTTATATGCTTAATTGCGTTAATTATATCAAACTCACTAACGTGCGCCAATGAAAAGCAAAGCTTCGCGGTCATATACACACTAAATTTTAATTAAATGTAAATACATTTTAATTAAAAAAAGTAAAATAAATTTTTTTTTTTACATAACATTAAGCCAAACATTTTATTATTATATAATAATAATAATGTTTTTTTAACTCCATTGGCAGAGTTTATTATATTTAACAAAAACTAAAATGATCATTACTTAAAATAAATTAAACTTTAACTGAAATAAAATAAAATATATATTTTTTCAGCTAGTTGCGAAGACAACAATTCTCAATTTCATTTAGTTTAATTTGATGTACTAAAATAACAATAACACTTAAATTAATAAAACTACTATATAAATAAATAAATAAATATATTTTTTATTTTATTTTTTTATTTATTATATTATATTTTTGGTGTTTGGCTTAATGTTATGTAATTTTTTTGTTGTTGAAATTTTACTTTTTTTATTTTAAATTTAGTTACATTTAATTTAAATGTAGTGTTATGTTAGAATCATTATTTTACTCTTATAACTTTTGTTCTTTAATATTTTGAATTGTTTTTAGCTTTATTTTTATTTTTTCATTTAAATGTTACGTTTTGATATTTTGTTGTATGCATTTGTCTTTTTTTTTATTTATTTCTTTATCTTTAAAATGTGTATAAGTAGTATTTATAAAGTTTTAGCTTTTAGTTTTGGATCTGTTTTTAGTTGTTTTAATGCTACAATTGATTGCTTCTGTTGTCCTCATTTGTAAGTCGCTTTGGATAAAAGCGTCTGCTAAATGACTAAATAAATAAATAAAGATTGGTCCTTCAAATACATGATTGCATTATCAGACTGCAAACTTAATTCAATCAGCAAACAGTAATTCAGTGTCATTTTCTGTGTTTAATGCATTGCTTACATTTTTTAAACCTTAAGGCACACATCATGCATACATTTTTTGCAGATCCATAAGTACAGACAGGAATTACTGCCACTGAGTTCAAGCGAAAGGTACGTAAAAGCTTAAGTACTCAGCATTCAACAGTTCATTCTGGGTTTAAAGTTTATGAGTCACATCAGTCATCTGGCCCTAAATAAGGTCTATCTCAGTGTCTGAGTAATTCTTCCAGCATCCGGTTATCAATCTTGCAATTAAAAGATTAAAGCCAACCTGACCTTGGACACATAAAACAAATAGGGTGATGGTCTTTTAAAGTTAGATGATAGTATTGCATTTCATGCGCCAGTATGGGACCACCTTGACAGTTCCTTGTGTTCCTATCCGAGGATTTATGCGTGTCCCTCAGGTCAAGGCAATACCGTTGTCCAATTCTTGGATATTTATTCCATGCTGTGTAGGTTTTCCTTACTGTTTTTCTGTAGAGAGGAGGTAGATTTAATAAACAGTAAAGCTGTCTAAATGAACGAATATACAAGTGTCCAGCTGGAGATATTGCTGATATTTAACATCATGAACAAAAGAACGTTTCCTTTGCCTGGAACCTGAAAACAGACTATTCTCAAAGAGTTTGAGTCATTGACAAGTTATGTTTACCCTAAGAGTGTTAGGGGCTTTTCAGAATTATTCACTGATGTTTCTGAAATCGTTACAAATGTTCAATTTGACGATGTTGGATCTGTGTGGTTGACTTTTGCATTGAGTCACAGGGAGCGGTCTGAGATACTGACAAACTTATATGAGTGACCTCCAAGCAATGCCAGAAAGAATGTGAGAACATTCACAGATAGAGGAAATAGCAGTGATGGACCAATGGTCACGGTATCACTTTTGTTGCATTTTCAGTTTGAATGCCACTCGGGCCCTTTGTTGTGCATCACGAGCCAACTCATATGGAACCTTTGTTTCAATATTAGCAAAAAGATTTTTTATTAAATTTGCTGAAAGTAATTTATTTGTATTATTATTATTTGTCCTGACTTCTGAAAATTTGAATAAATGTTTTTGAAGTAAACATTTTTTAGAATGCAGATAGATAGATACAGGTCGATATTTGTCAGATGGTTTGTGGGTGTGTCTATGTGAGATGAATCAACCTGATCTTATGAGAAAATTAAGTATTTAAAAAGGTGGAGATTTTGTATAAATTTGTACAATGTGATTTGTAAAAAAAAAATATGTATATATGATTTTTAGAAAAACGTAAGCATAAATTCATAAGAATTACCCACCAATTTGTCAAAACGTAAAATAGTTTTTACAATTTTTATACAAACCATGGAATCAAATCCTATTGTCACCCATTTCTAATAAAATACTACTATTTTTTTCCTACTATTTCTATTTATTTAATTATTCAATATTTATCTATGTGTATATGTTTCTGCACATATAGTGTACAGGACATAGGAAACAAAGAAGAAACTAGATGGAGAGCTGTTCCAAATCCCACAATCTTGCAAGGTTGTTTGCAAACAATCTCTGGAACTGTGGTTTCAGAAAGCATCAAGTCATTGAATCATGTTGGAACCTACGACCAAAGTTGGCCAATGCGGTGAGAAACACATACTATGGAAAGACATACACCATGTTCCTGGATCGAATTTATGTTGACTCAATATTTATTAAAAAAATGATGAAAACACTTGAAATTCCTGACTGACTTATAATATTGCTGGTAAACATCAGTCGTCAAGTGACGGGAATGGATTCTGCATGTGTCTATGTGGGATGAACCCGTCCAAACGCAACTATTTTATGAAGTGCTGATTTTGAATTAATTTGTACCATGTGATTTGTACGAAAACATACAATTTTCAGAAAAGTTCCACCCCTAAACCTAACCCTCAATGGGGCAGATTGTATGAAAATATACGAATGAGACTGTATGAATTCATACAAATTAGCCACCAATTCACCAAAATATAAAACTGTTGCCGTGAAATGGTGATGGTTGAACATTTGAGTTCAAATCTTATAAGCTTAAATAAACCACCTCCGTTCATCTTCGGAACACAAATTAAGATATTTTTGATGGAATCTGAGAGCTCTCTGACCCGGCATAGACAGCAAGGGTACTACAATGATCAACGTCCAGAAACGTAGCAAGGACATCGGTAAAATAATCCATGTGACATCAGGGGTTCAACCGTAATTTTACGAAGCTACGAGAATACTTTTTGTGCACTAAAGAAAAAAAAAAAACGACTTTATTCAACAATTCGTCTCCTCCGCGTCACCCTGTAGCGCCATTTTGGAGAATATCCACTGAACGCAAACAGCGTATGCTGTTCTGTGTCAGCTGCGTCACATGGACATCTTAAAAATGTCTTAATTCACCCTTCCACAAATTAAGGCATTAAAAAGGTGTTAAATGCCATTAAATGTTTTACATTGCATTGCTAAAAATTTACATCGTTCTTTGCTCAGTATTTTTGTGTTGTTTTCACAATACAAATATCTAAACACCCTTAAAGGGGTCATATGACATTGCTAAAATAACATTCTTTTGTGTATTTGGTGTAATGCAATGTGTTTATGGGGTTTAAGTTTAAAAAAACACATTATTTTCCACATACTGTACATTATTGTTTCTCCTCTATGCCCAGCCTTTCTGAAATGCGTCGATTTTTACAAAGCTCATCGGTCTGAAAAGCGAGGTGTGCTCTGATTGGCCAGCTATCCAGTGCGTTGTGATTGGCCGAATTGCGTCTTCACAACATGGCGGTGGCGGCAGCAACAATAAAGTTATGCCTTCTTTTTTTTATGTGAACATTTGGGCGGTGTTATGCAAATCTTCCCACACAGTGACATAGACATGTGGGGGCGTGTTTAAACGAGGCGTTTTAGGAGGGCGTGGACCAGACTTTACTTTTATAAAAAATATCTCTTTGGGTTTGAGACTTTAGTCTTTGTAACTTTAGGGATCTTATCTATTCACGAACAGCTTGTAACACTCCAAAGAGAAAGGAAAACTTGAAATCGCATCATATGACCCCTTTAAAAACACGTACCTCTATAAAACCTGCAGAAACCCTGGTGATGAAACTTCCTACTGATATGTGTATTTCCAATGAAAAATTCTAGTATTTTTACAACTTTTTCTATTGATTTACTTTTTTAAAGATTTAATATACACATGGTTCTGCACATATAGCATACAGGATATCAGAAACTAACAAGAAACTATGCAGACGGAGAGCTGTTCCAACTTTGCGACATTGTTTGCGATTGTTTGAACTGTGTTTTGCTGGAAGTCATTGAACTATGCTGGAATTTATTACCAAAGTTTGCTTACAATGCTTTTGACAAACACACCCTATATTGACAGACTGATTTACACTATGTTGTCTCTTTTTGATTATTTCTTTCTGGGTTCCCTTACCAAAAAGTAGTATGCTTCAAGTTTATTTTATTAAGTATACTTGAGTAAAGTTCAAGTATATTTTTAAGTATACTTTATGTAGCAACTATACAAATATCAGTGTACTAGTAGTATACTTGTAAGTGTACTATTTCAATACTCCTTGGGACTAAATTGGCCCACTTTCTAGTATATAAAAGGATACTTTTTTTAAGTATAACAGTAGTAAACTTTGAGTACACAAATAGTTTACAACAATATTTTTAGCTTGTACTGCAACTATACTAAAAATGAACTTATATGAATACTGATAGTTTATCATTAAGTACATAAAGCCCATTTCTGAAAAGAAGTACATAAAAAGTAGACTAAAAGTATACTTTCCTATTTTTTAGTTTAAAAGAAGTATACTAATAGCACACTTGAATAAACTTATTTTTCGTAAGGGTTATGATGAAAATGGTTTCCTATTGAGTGTGATAGATATAAAATAGACCGTCCAGTCTCTGCTTCCCACAGTCTGTGTTACCGCCTTCCTCACCTCCCCATATCAGGACCATTCTCCTCTGTCAGCAAGGTCACTGACCTCATCAGAAAGTGCCATGCCTGAGTGAAACACACACACCGAGGGTGACTTGATTCTAGGTGCACAGGAACAGATGGGGGGCTGGACAGGAATGTGAGACAAATGCCAACTACCAAAGGGGGGGGGGAGATGTTAGAATGCAATGAATATTACTGGAATTATTACAGTTTCCAATCTGCATCATGCATTAGCACCACATGAGGTTTCTCTGGAAAGCATGTGTACTGTATGTGTAAGATTGCTGTCTATAGTTAACATGTCTAAGTTAACATGTCTACATGTCTGCCAGATGACTAAAGTGACAACCCTGTTACTTAAGGGAATTGGATTGAGTGTGTTCTCTAGCTGGAAGTGTTTTATGAGTCATTGGTCATCCTGCATGAAGAAATAACATCTGTGACCTTTCTGTCATTAAGAAAGTCAAAGCAGGGCTCCAGACAAAAAACCCCAAAACAAAACATTAGAGTCACCAGGAAAATTTTTAGGAGCCAAATTACTTTTTAAGTTGCATTGCATAATCTTCGATCATTGATTGCATAGCTTCTTGCTTTAGCGATAGTCACTGCTGTGATGAAGGGATGTTTAATTTAGTGTATCAACTGGAATAATTTAATTTATACAAACTACGGTGTTTTCTAGTTGTATCTACTGTATTTAGGGCACATTACTTTCAGTTTGATGCTCTCTATTGATCCTGATAAAACGTTTTAATTTGTTAAAATAAGATTTAAATAATTTAAATAATTAAAAAAATGGTGTATATGTATTTTCAATGGCATGTTTGTAAAGGTCCGTTCACACCAAGAACTATAAATATAACTATATTGGCATCCACACTAAAGTATGATAACGTTCTGTTCATTAAAAATGCGCGCATGCATTTATGTCGTGAAATGCTCAAGTTCTTAAAAGCAGGATGGATTCTGATTGGCTGCCAGTGTTTTTATCATTCATCAGTTGGAAAAATTGTTCTGAAAGTGATTCCAATGATATTGTTCCTCTGTGTTGTTATTGTAATAGCTGTGTGAACTTCCCTATTCTCAGTATTAAAACTTTATATCAATTTACATATATTATATATATCTTGCTTATGAATGCCTAATGCTTTTTTGGAGATATGTTATGTACATGTATATCCATCCTTAACCTGTCAATGCATGTTTACATCATATAAGTAAATATAAATGATAGACTTTTAGAAAAAAAGTATAATAAAAGCATATATAAACATACAGATTTTTTGCACATATGTTGTTGTTATAAAGTTTCATATTTAAATAAAATATATATCGTTTACATACAGTATATGGTTGCTACATATAATACTATATATGAGCAATATCACACAAGTAGCAGTGAGATATGGCTGTATATCGGCAGAAAGTGAGGACTGGCCAAAATGTCCTCACTTTACAACTTTTGTCCTCACTCCGATGGTCTAAATCTCAAACCGGCCCTCACAAAGATAGCTGTACAAGTGCGCGTGCACACACACACACACACACACACACACACACACACACACACACACACACACACACCCCATGAAATTGTCTAAAGAGGATATATAAGCGTTCCTTTCCTTTTGAAGTTCAGTTCTGCTGTCTGCTCTGCCTCAAATGCAAATGCAATATAAGCACATGTAAAATTGTCAAATTAAAAATATATGAAACCTTTTAGAAACTGGAACAATTTACATATATTATATATATCTTGCTTATGAATGCCTAATGCTTTTTTTGGAGATATGTTATGTACATGTATATCCATCCTTAACCTGTCAATGCATGTTTACATCATATAAGTAAATATAAATGATAGACTTTTAGAAAAAAAGTGTAATAAAAGCATATATAAACATACAGATTTTTTGCACATATGTTGTTGTTATAAAGTTTAATATTTAAATAAAATATATATCGTTTACATACAGTATATGGTTGCTACATATAATACTATATATGAGCAATATCACACAAGTAGCAGTGAGATATGGCTGTATATCGGCAGAAAGTGAGGACTGGCCAAAATGTCCTCACTTTACAACTTTTGTCCTCACTCCGATGGTCTAAATCTCAAACCGGCCCTCACAAAGATAGCTGTACAAGTGCGCGTGCACACACACACACACACAACACACCCACATATATATATATCATAATTGTACTTTTATACAATTATATTTTTTGTATTTCTGATTATGATGCTAAATTAACACTGCTGCCGCCAAATCATTTAGTGTTCAGCATGACACAGAGGGACATGTGATGAAAAGAGATGTTTTGATGAGTGTGAGAGGATAATAACTTCAGTGATTTGTGTCTGCTTTTAGGAGCCTCCTCTCTGTTGCTGTGGTGACTGTACTGTAATTGTATCTCTCTGCAGATGTAATCTCTCTTTGGTCTGATAGACCCTAGATCATCTTACTCATCCCTGATCTTCAGGTCAGCTCAAAGCACACTTTAAGAAGCAAACTCTTGTGCATGTTTAAAATAGCTCACATCGATCAGTGACGATGTTCAATCCTAGGCAGGGTTTCATTGTATTGGGCCAAAGAGTGACAATAAGTGTTAGTTTTTAGTTTTTTCTCCTGGTTGTTTATGCTAATAGATTCCTTCTGATCTGCCAGTAATTCTCGACTAGTTGCTTACCACGGTAAAAATTATTGCAATTTTAATTGTATAAGACTGTAAAAATGCTGTAGTTAAAAACCTGTTACAGTGAAAAACTGTAATAGAGCAATAGTTTGTAATAGACACTTCACATTTGATGCTTTTTCACTGAAATTATGCTTCTTCATGGGGCACACATCTAGTGGGTTTGCTGCCAAAAAGTTATTTTTTTTCTTAGTTTCATCTGACCACAGAAGCCAGTCCAGTTTGAAGTTCCACTCGTGTCTGACAGCTGAATATTCTGGAGTTTGTTTTTGGATGAGCGAGGAGGATTTTTCTTGAAACTTTCCCGAACAACATGTAGTGATGTAGGGGCTGTTTGATTTTTTCAGGCTTTCTGACCCCAAGTCTAAACTAATCTCTGCGATTCTCCAGCTGTGATCCTTGGAGAGTCTTTGGCCACTCAAACTCTCCTCCTCACCATGCATTAGGACTATATAGACACACATCCTCTTCCAGGCAGATTTGTAATATCTTTAGTTGATTGGAACTTCTTCAGTATTGCCCTGATGGTGGAAATGGGGATTTTCAATACTTTAGCTGCTTTCTTAAAGCCACTTTCTATTTTGTGAAGCTTAACAATCTTGTTCTGCACATCAGAACTATATTTTCTGGTTTTACTCTGTGATGGATGATTAAGGGAATTTGGCATTTGTGTTCCTCATATTCATAATCCTGTGGAACAGGAAGTCATGGCTGGAGAATTTCATGCTCCTAGTCACCCTGGTGTGCTAAATTTTTTTAAATATGAATATACATCAGATATATTTTACTCATAAGAATTTCTAGGGGTGCCAATAATTGTGGCCAACATGCATTGGAGAAAAACATTTCTTTCATAATGTGAGTTTCTCCCGCACTTTCAATTGTTTTACTTAAATGAAAGGTTAGAATGTTGTGAATTTTTTGAAAGAAAGATCAAAAAGATAAATGATGCAGATTTATTTTCACAGCCGCCTTTGTTCATATTTACCAAGGGTGCCAATATTAGTGGAGGGCACTGTATATATTTATATACAGTATATATATATATATATATGAAATTGAAATTCAGTCTGTAAAAATGAAAGATGTTGCAACTGTATTTTGAGGTAAAGTCCTGGCAGCAACATCTGTCATTTTTACCGTAAATGTTACAGTTTTTTTTTACAGTGCAAATAATGACTAATGTGTCTTCTGGGTGGTTACTAGGTGGTTGCTTATGACCTCAGTCAAAAGAGTCCACCCTCTTGTCTGTATTCGGGTCTCTAGATATAATTTGTGTTCCTTCTTCAGTCTATTGGGGTTCCCCCCCTTTTATTGTCCAAATGTTATCATTTAGAAAAGTATTATCAAATCTTTCCCCAACAAGATGAGTTATGCATTGAAGGTTGATACTTTCTCTTTAGGGATAGTTCACCAAAAAATGAAAATTCTGTCAGTTGATCGTCCGAATCAAGGAGTAGTCCTAGTCATAGACCAGACGCTGACTGTGCACTTGGTGTAAGTGTGAGGGAGTGCGCCGCCATGTTGTGAAGGCACTGTGTGATTTCTTTGTGAAAGCGAAACTACTTTGTTTGGTCTTCCAAAAGAGGACGATATCGCTTCGTCATGCCTGGAGCTGATCCGTGCTGGTCCCGCCTATTGTTTAGGGGAGAAACAATAATGTACAGTATGTGGAAAATAATGTGTTTTTTGAACCTTAAACCGCATAAACACATTTCATTACACCAAACACACAAAAGAATGTTCTATTTAGCAGCATAATATGACCCCTTTAAGAATAAGCAGTGCTAATAGTTAGCAGGCACCACTTCTAATACTGATATTTTTTCATCATGTCACATTGACCTTTGTGGACCTTTTGACATGTATAGTGACTGGATTACGAAATCCTAGCCTATTCTATGGAGTCCAGGCACTTCCTTAATTTTCCCTTCTTCTTTGCAGCATTTTTGAAAAGGGTAATTCCTCTGTTACAGGACATTGCAGAGCTTATATCGGTAAGTGTGTCATGTGATCTTGATTTTAGAGATGTTGTAATATTTGTGCCCATGAACGCTACAGAAGAAAACCGATTAGTGACGTGATAGACAAGCAAAACAAGTCTCATCACACACGTCCAGAGTCCTGGCAGTGTTTCTCAGTATGCTGTGAAGGAATGGGAAACATTGTGTTAGAAGGTTTCACACATGAGGGCAGAAGTGGAGGGAGGGCTTGAGTTAAGTCTCCTTTAATGTTTCTGTTTAATTTTTCGAATCTTCACTCATTTTTCATGCACAGGCATATGTCCAAGGGTTTGTGTGAAACTGAATTTCTTTGTCCCATGTTTACGGTTTTTATAAAAAAAAATTGATCTCTCACTCTCTGTGAATTTCCTTTAGATGTGAAAGTGTCACATTTTATTAAAGTCTAGCCACATTTAGTTCAATTGAGCTTTGAGTTTCAAAGCAGCTTCACATTAATAAACAGGAAAATAACAGTGTTAACCTTGTAAAATTAATAGATTTTAAAACAAATTCAATTTCAGCTGTCAAGCAGCTCTCTATATACTTTTTGCTCAATTAGTTAAGTGTTGTTTCAATTTAGTTCAATAAACAGTGTCAATGTTGCAAAGTTCATCAGTTTCGAAACTGGTTCAATTCAACTAAGCAGCTCTACAGAAGGCAATAGAGTCATTATTCGGCTCAAGTCAGTTCAATGTTGATTAATTTCAGTTCAATAACAGTGTCAGTTCTTTCTTTTCAAATACTTTGGCTTTTGCCACTTGATTAACACTTAGAACGTATACATTTATTGATTTAGCAGACACTTTTTTCCAAAGCAACTTACAAATGAGGAATACAACAAGGAATTCATCTTAAGGAGCGTTAAGCGAATAGAAATGGCCATTTTCCTGGACGTCTTGAATGAAGTGAATGTCATCTATTCTACTTTACTGTAAGTGAACAGGGAGTTGTGATATTGTTATTCATTCAATTGACCTCTTTGAGACCTTTTACCTTTCACTGGCCTCTGCTGTCAACTATTACATCACTATTATTCCCAAGAGCTCCACCAAGTGTAATGAAGCAATAAGATAAGGGAGGACGTATTATATGGTAAATATTGTCACAGTTTCACTTTTGCTGGCACGTTTTTCACATTATAGCACATCTTTGATTGCTATTATAAAACAAATAAAAACTACTAATTGTATTAATAATGTTATATTATTAAGCGGATTTATAAGTGCCATATTTATTCCCTGACAAACTAAAGTTAGTCGTAAGCCTCTAGGTGCTTTGTGATTCAATTAAGTCACATTTATTTATATAGCTCTTTATACAATTCAGATTGTTTCAAAGCAGCTTCACAGTAATAAACGAGATAATAACAGGGTTGCAAATTTCAAAGATTATGAAATGACTTTGATTCAATTTAGTTCATTGACTGTCATTGTTTCAAAGTTCATCAATTATTAAACTCAGTTCAAATTCAATTTAGCTACAAAGCAGCTCTAAGGAAATAGTATCATTAATCAGCTTAATTTAGTTTAATTTAGTACAGTTCAGTGACTCAATGTTGCAAAGTTCATCAGTTATGAAAAAAATAATAATTTCACCTTCAGTTCAACACCATGGATGTGCATGTGGCCAGTCCATCACAGTGTAACTTTAAAAAGGTTGTTGCTGAATGATTTGTATACAAATGCAAAGTGAAATCTAGTTTCTGGTCTTCATGTCTCCATGAAGGAATTCCCCCAATATATTTGGCTGTTATAAAGCAGATGATGCATGGATTGAGGAATCGGCTCTGTTGGACTCTGTCTCACTCATACACCTCCAGTTCTCAGCAAGCAGAGGTCAAAACCGTTATTTAGATTTTCAGACCAGCACTCCAGATGTCCACGGGTGAAGAGGTAAAGAAAGGGTGACGGCTCAGGCGGATACTGGACTGAACCTTCTTCAAAAGCCCATCATCATCATCATCATCACTGTGTGTGACTCTTCATTGGGACTGAACCTAAGCCAAATGGAGACATATCCTGAGTAATTGGTGCCAGGAGGTGTTGGTGGTTATGTTAAAGTCAGCGTGAAACGGAAGTTGAGATTCTTTTCTTCGCTATTGTGATATAGGCTATCCCAGTGAAATGGCTTATTGAAGAAGAAAAAACGTAGACCCTCATGCCGGTGAACAGGACATCATGTCTTTGCAAGAGGGAGGGGAGGTAATTTTGATTAAAGATTACAAGGGCACATGAATTAAAAAAAGTGCAAGGATAAATAAATTAGTCAGTTTTGGTTTAATAGTGGCTTTAAAGCAACTGTATGTATATTTTTGCGACTTTGAAGCCCCCTACAGTTAAGTTGAGTGGAATCTTAATTCCAGTGGATCGCTGTTCACGTGCATTTGTTGCTGCGGTAAAGCAATCCGTCCTTTTCACGGAATTTCCATACTGTTGGAACAAGGGAAGCAAGGGAAAGAAACTATGGAAGCCCGTTTCCGCCACTGAATAAAAAATAAAAGAGGTAATTGCGACTTTTTATCTCACAATTCTGACTTTTTTTTCTCAGAATTGCGTGATACAAACTTTAACTCGAGTTTATATCTCGCAATTCTGACTTTATAACTCGCAATTGTGACTGTATAACTCGCAATTGCAAGTTTATATCTCACAATTCTGTGAAAAAAAGTCAGAATTGTGAGATAAAAAGTCAGAATTGTGAGATATAAACTCGCAATTGCGAGAAAAAAAGTTAGAATTGTGAGTTTTTATCTCGCAATTGTGACTTTATATCTCGCAATTGTGACTTTATAACTCGCAATTGCAAGTTTATATCTCACAATTCTGTAAAAAGAAATTAGAATTGTGAGATAAAAAGTCGCAATTAACTTTTTCAAATTTTTTATTCAGTGGTGGAAACGGGCTTCCATAAGAAACAACAGTCATGCGCCTTATTAGAAATCAGTGTACCACCAGAATGACTTGAAACTGATATTTCAAGGTAAAAAACATACTTTAACTGAGAAAGCCTAAATCGAGAGCAAGCAATTTAGCTAACTTCACAACAGGCAGATAAATCAAGCGCAGCGTTAGTTCTGGCAGGTCACGTTAGTCAAGCTCGCATCAGCTGACTCTCAGCTGATCCCCATCAACCTATGGGAATACGACACCTAAGTATTCATATATAAGGTCCCGCAGTAGTATCAGCAGTTTTCGCATTGCTCAATAGCTAATTACCCTCCTCCATCCCCAGCTCCTCCTCTGTCAGTCAGGATTCAGCCTTCTGATTGAATCAGACTAATTCTAAAATGTGTACATAACATTATCGAACTTTAACGATATCTGCAATACATTTATGTTGGTTCTGTTCTGTTATCGCTGCTCTCGTCCATGCTAGGCTGCATGGATGCGCAGGGAATTCTTGTCTAGAACGGAACCATACCGCCAATCCAAACTGTATGCTAATTGTCAATCATCTTTGACGATAGTGGTCCTGACAGAACTATATGTATATGCTAGGCTACACTGCAGATTAAAAGTTTGGAGTCAAAGAGATATATATTTTAACGAAATGAACACTTTTATTTAATAAGTGTGCATTAAATTGATTAAAAGTGATACATAAATAAGACATTTATAATGTAACAAACGATTTCTATTTCAAATAAATGATGTTCTGTTAAACTTCATTCATCAAAGAATCCTGAAAAAAATAAATCACGGTTTAGTATAAAACAGCAAAACTGTTTTCAACATTGATAGTAATCAGAAATGTTTCTTAAGCAGCAAATCAGCATATTAGAAAGATTTCTGAAGGATCATGTGACACTGAAGACTGGAGTAATGATCTGTTTTTATACAGTCTATTGTAATGATGCTGAAAATTCAGCTCTGCATCACAGAAATAAATTACATTTTAAAATATATTCAAATAGAAAACAGTTAATTTAAACTGTAATAATATTTAACAATTTTACAGTTTTCTGCTGTATTTTTGATCAAATAAATGCAGCCTTTGTGAGCAGAAGATATTTTTTTCAAAAACATTACAATTGTTTAAGACTAGTGTGTATATGTAAATACATAAATTAGTTAAATGTTCAAATGTCATGTTAGAGGAAGCATCAAGTTTTTACTTTTTTTTACGTTTTTTTTTTTATCCTGGTATTTAAAACAGCAATCTCTTTGTTTTTTCAAACAGGCAACAGACGGTGCTGGTATTTCACAACAGTGTTGCCCAATCCCAGTGCACATCCATCAGCTTAATTGAATCTTCACTCTGACAACACAAATCACTAAGATAGCACTCATTTATACTTCCTCACAGAGAACACAGTGTCAACACTTCGGTTGGAGACCCTTATCTGCATTCATTTCAGTACACTCTAAACATATAATGCACTTATATTTGAGATCCAAGGGAAAAGCAAATGGTGAAATGAGTGGGCTTATTATACGCTCTTAAAAATTAAGCTTCATAAAGAGAGTTTTTGCAGCTATGCTGCAGAAAAACCATTTTAGGCTCCTCAAAGAACCATTCAGTGAACAGTTCCATTTTGTTTTTTTCCACTATAAAGACCATTTTGTGCAATGGAAAGTTTCCATGGATGTTAAAGGTTCTTCATGGAACCATCAATGCTAATAAAGAACCTTTATTTATAAAAGTGTAACTTTAAAACTTTAATAAACATTGAGTGAAATATAATAAGTGTATATTTACAGTAATTTAACAAAACAAGTTATCTGAGGAACATCATTTACACAATTAGATTTCATGCTAACTAAACAAACAAACACCCACACACACACACCCACACACACCCACACACACACCCATATTCATACACACACGTCCAGGCATTAGTCAGAAGAGGACTGCAAGTGCTGTTCAAGTAAAAGATGAGTAAGTTTTTTTTTTCACAACCCCAAGCTCTGACTCCTCCTCTGGAGATGGTGGGGTGGTTTTTAGAGCTGATAGACCCAGACAAATGTACAAGAGTGGAGTTACTCCTGCTCAAACTCTCCAATGCATTGCTCCAAACACCTCACCAGTGCTTCCCATCTCAGAAGCAGATAAACGCGCATTCTGCTGGACCCCACACACACACACACCCATATTCATACACACACGTCCAGGCATTAGTCAGAAGAGGACTGCAAGTGCTGTTCAAGTAAAAGATGAGTAAGTTTTTTTTTTCACAACCCCGAGCTCTGACTCCTCCTCTGGAGATGGTGGGGTGGTTTTTAGAGCTGATAGACCCAGACAAATGTACAAGAGTGGAGTTACTCCTGCTCAAACTCTCCAATGCATTGCTCCAAACACCTCACCAGTGCTTCCCATCTCAGAAGCAGATAAACGCGCATTCTGCTGGACCGGACACCTTCTTCTTGAAATCTAGTCTGCAGATATTCAAGGGTGTTGCAACAAATAAAATCCTCCTAAATGCTGACAGAGCCGTGTGGCCTGATGGGATCGGACGTCAGAGACCTGAGCGCCCTGCTTCCAGTGGTCCCGAACGCAAACTGTTCCATGCCTGTCGGTGGAGCTCCGCAGTGGGGACCGATGCTGGACTATCACCCTACCTCCCCGTACGGATCTCTTCCCTCCCACTCCTTTGTCAAACAGGAGCCGGGCTGGGGGCCCGCAGATGCTCACGAGGATCCGCACTGCGGTTTGGGGGCCTTCACCGTGCACTTCTCGGGGCAGCTCACAGGGATGCATGGGCCGTTTGCTGATTCTCCGTCCAGCCAGAGCAGGATGTTCTCCAGCGGGCCTTATCTGCCAGGCTGCATGGACAGCCCTCCTGCCCCGCGCAACCAGGGTGAGACAGCCGACCCGCTCGCGGCTCACAGTCTCTCTGTCATGAGCCACAAAATCTGTTTGTCTCTGCTGTTGGTGTCAAAAACATAAAAAAACACGAAACTTCAAAGTGGACGTGAGATGTTTGAGATTTTGCATTAAGCTGGTGTGTGATTGTGAAGTTACGGAGCCGTTGATACTGAATTGCTCATAGAGGATCTCTTATCACCCTCAAAATATTACTTCTGAAAAGTGAATTAATTATTGAATTAAATGTTCTACACTTTAGTGAAAACTTCTTTTTAAAATGATTTTTATATTTTATTATAAATATAGTAATAAATGTAATTATACATGAAATGAAATTATTCACATAGACATGAAATATCTTTGAATATGATTCATATCTGATAATCAAAGAAAATCAAATACACATTTTTGATTTGAATGTAAAAAATACAAAACCGTACTATTCAGCCGACATTTATATTATTCCATTGTGCTCAGTTTTAGCCGCTTCAATGAAACTGCATTCTGCGTAAAGGCTTTATATCTGCTGCGTCAGATTAATAAATGTTCTGGATCTTCCATTTGATCTCTCTGTTGCCAGATTGATTTTATGAAGGGCACTTCTGACCTCCTTAAAACATTTGGGAACACAGCTGATGTTCTAAAGGAAAGTAGATTAAAATGTTTCTTAAAGGGTTAAATTAGTATTTTACATTAAACCAACCGAATAAAATCTTTTTGGAGATAAAGTGTTTATAAAAAAAAAA
>NW_015505498.1:1148567-1174330 GCF_001515645.1 Sinocyclocheilus grahami
CTCACGAGGATCCGCACTGCGGTTTGGGGGCCTTCACCGTGCACTTCTCGGGGCAGCTCACAGGGATGCATGGGCCGTTTGCTGATTCTCCGTCCAGCCAGAGCAGGATGTTCTCCAGCGGGCCTTATCTGCCAGGCTGCATGGACAGCCCTCCTGCCCCGCACAACCAGGGTGAGACAGCCGACCCGCTTGCGGCTCACAGTCTCTCTGTCATGAGCCACACAATCTGTTTGTCTCTGCTGTTGGTGTCAAAAACATAAAAAAACACGAAACTTCAAAGTGGACGTGAGATGTTTGAGATTTTGCATTAAGCTGGTGTGTGATTGTGAAGTTACGGAGCTGTTGATACTGAATTGCTCATAGAGGATCTCTTATCACCCTCAAAATATTACTTCTGAAAAGTGAATTAATTATTGAATTAAATGTTCTACACTTTAGTGAAAACTTCTTTTTAAAATGATTTTTATATTTTATTATAAATATAGTAATAAATGTAATTATACATGAAATGAAATTATTCACATAGACATGAAATATCTTTGAATATGATTCATATCTGATAATCAAAGAAAATCAAATACACATTTTTGATTTGAATGTAAAAAATACAAAACCGTACTATTCAGCCGACATTTATATTATTCCATTGTGCTCAGTTTTAGCCGCTTCAATGAAACTGCATTCTGCGTAAAGGCTTTATATCTGCTGCGTCAGATTAATAAATGTTCTGGATCTTCCATTTGATCTCTCTGTTGCCAGATTGATTTTATGAAGGGCACTTCTGACCTCCTTAAAACATTTGGGAACACAGCTGATGTTCTAAAGGAAAGTAGATTAAAATGTTTCTTAAAGGGTTAAATTAGTATTTTACATTAAACCAACCGAATAAAATCTTTTTGGAGATAAAGTGTTTATAAAAAAAAAAGAGTCAGATGAAATGGTATTAAAGTTTAGAAGCATGAAATGACATTTTCTGTAGTGTTTTGGCTCAGTGGCTGATTAAGATGGGACTTTATTCATTTATTTCATGCAACAATTATTGCACATGCTGAATAAGTCTCACACGATGTCTCTCTCTGCAATCTAGCATTCATTTTTTCTTTGTGTTGATGACTTACAGCACTATGTGAACATCTTGAAGAGCTTCTCTCCTTTAAATCTGAGAGCTCACAATACAGAAGTCTGATGTTAGTGTGCTTAAATGCAGCGTGTTTAAATCACAGTACAAAGATTCACGTATCTACTTCTGTAATTTATCATTAGATTAACTTTAGGAAAAGTCACAACGACAAATTGATTAATTGGAAAAGCTTATTGGTCTCCAGCGGGTTTACGCACCAGATGAATTATAAGTCTGTTGGAGAGGGATGCATATTTACTGTAATACATTTTGTCAGGAGTATTAGTGGAACCTTTTCTATGTTTACATTAAGTCATTTTCAGATGATTACTTGCATTAGTTAGAATTTTATTGTCATTTTTAACACTTGTAAACAATGAACAATGGGCTATTCTTCAATAGGAAGAATGGAGTCAGCTGAGAAAATGTGGATTTCGCTGAGAACAAACACACTAATTTGTTCTCTGTTTTTCTTTGTCTCTTTCTCTCAGGTTATGGTACAGTAGCATTAGATGGAGCTCCCAGTTACGGACACACACCTCACCACACTCCACCATTCCCAAACAATACCTTCAAACACGAGGACCCCATGTCCCCCCAAAGCAGCATTGGTAAGGAAAATATATTCTCATTGTGGCATTTGAAGCAGTAAATGCCTTTGAATAAATGATGAGTAAATAATAAGAATATTGGGAGGCAAACATAAGTATTTTGCAGGTATATATATATATATATATATATATATATTTAAAAACTGCAGGTTAATCAAATAACAAAGTACTTAAAGGGATTACACTTTCTTGACCATGCTTTTAAAAAGTGTACTTTGTTGTAATGAAAAATTAAAGGTTTTACTTTAAAGCACATTTTGTTTTAATAATCCTTTGTCATGCTTTAATGACTATTACTATACATGCACTTGCAAAGGACTTTATTATAATTTTAACTCTAGTGTGTTATTTGATCGTACATCTATATTTTAAATATACACATCTTACAGTTATATTTTAAACGTTCTGATTGCAACTTCATCATCACAAATGTTTAATTACATATATATTTTTAAATACATGACATGCAAGTTTCAATAGAAATGATACGAACGTGTACTTTAGTTTACCATAAATGCTTGTCAGTACATTTGAACCATATTTCAAATGACAATAGAAATAATTGCATGTAAAAATGGACTTGGTCGGTCAAAAAATCACTCTTACATTCAACTAATTGCATTAATATAAAATTAGGCTGTAACACATTTTCATTCATTTTGCAAATGGCATGCAATTAGATATCCGAAAAGTGCCCGTGTATTCTTTTAATATATATTATTTCTATAAATAAGATCTCTTTTTAAAAGTATGCGAATGTGTACTTCTTTTTCAGAAGGGCTGTGCAGGACAGAGTGAATTCGTGAGTGTGTATTTAAGTGTAGTATGACAAATAAGATGAATAGATATCTGGAGATCACTATCCGCAAGGATCATCTCGAGGTTAAGTGTTAGATGGAGTTTTAATGTTAGGGCGGTAAATACTCAGATTTTTTTCCTTCTCACTGTCTTTTTTTACCTCTCTGTCTCCTTCCCCGAACACTCAAAACACTGTATGCAACAGTTTTTAAGTTCATTAAGCATAAATTACGCTGGCATGAGTGATCACCACTCTTTTTCGGGCAGCTGAGAGGAGGAAGCAGAATTGTGGATGTGGAGAAGAATGTTTAGTACTGCCGAGGGACTGATTCCCTGTCTATTGCCCTAAGAAATGAACAGAGAGCTCTCAGAAACTCTGCTGACTGCTTTATGGTCGCAGGGAGCCCTGTGCTGTTTGGATAACCGCAGTAAAGATGAGGCCGCACTCTCTGTTAGCTCTACTGTAAAACGCTTTGTTTCACTTGTAAACAGGAAAACTCAAGTATGAGGTCTTTGAAGAGGACTTTCTTTCAGATATTGCTGATATATATGCTCTTTGAGTGTTGTAATGTGTGCTTTGATTTTGTGAATATGCAGGTGAGCCGCAGTACTCCGTCCCACCGCCTGTCTATGGGTGCCACAGTCCTCCTGACAGTCTTTTGAGAAATAGCTTCAACAGGTACCTTCTTTACCGTTGATTATTAGTGTGATAAGAGACATAATTAAGCAATGCATGATTTCCTAATGATGAGTTTTGAAACTTTACTTGAGTTAATAACTCCCAAGGTGTGATTCATCATGCATGAAATGATAACAATACTGTCTATTGCCCTAAGAAATGAACAGAGAGCTCTCAGAAACTCTGCTGACTGCTTTATGGTCGCAGGGAGCCCTGTGCTGTTTGGATAACCGCAGTAAAGATGAGGCCGCACGCTCTGTTAGCTCTACTGTAAAACGCTTTGTTTCACTTGTAAACAGGAAAACTCAAGTATGAGGTCTTTGAAGAGGACTTTCTTTCAGATATTGCTGATATATATGCTCTTTGAGTGTTGTAATGTGTGCTTTGATTTTGTGAATATGCAGGTGAGCCGCAGTACTCCGTCCCACCGCCTGTCTATGGGTGCCACAGTCCTCCTGACAGTCTTTTGAGAAATAGCTTCAACAGGTACCTTCTTTACCGTTGATTATTAGTGTGATAAGAGACATAATTAAGCAATGCATGATTTCCTAATGATGAGTTTTGAAACTTTACTTGAGTTAATAACTCCCAAGGTGTGATTCATCATGCATGAAATGATAACAATAAAAGTGCAGTAAATTGCATCATAGAGGCAGCAGCCACGAATTACAAGAAGTTACAAAAGTACGCCGAATTGTTTGTGCAACTGTTGAAATAAAGGGATATTCCTGGATATTATCTAACGACAGCTTCTGAGACGTGCCACAGAAAACAATTTCTGCTTGTCCCTCAGTCTGCAAAAACATGCAGAAGTCTCAAAGGCATTCTGGAGGGTTCAAAAGCAGAAATGTTATTGTTTAAATCTGTGGCTCTCAACCAGAGGGACCTCAGGAAACTTCCAAGGGGTTGCTCAAAATGACCTACAATTATTTAAAATAAGACAAACAGGCTTTAAATGGGTCATGGAATGCATTTTCAGATAGATTATATTTCTAGAGGTTAGCTTATGAAGTTTTTAAAATATTTGTAAAGATGATCATTTTCTATCCTTATTTTCACTCTCTGTCATGAACACGTGTTTCAAGGGATGTTGTCTCTTTCAGAGATGCAAGTGAACTTGCAATATGTTTTTATTGTAGAGTAACCTCTTATATGCGTAATTTAAAAAAAATTCCATTTCACCCTTCAACAACAGTTTTTGCCTTTGAAGAACCAGAATTCCCATGGATCATGCAAATTGTTTTAAATATTATAACTGCATGGCCATGTTATACATTTTTGTAGTTATGCCAAGCTCTAAAATGTTTTATAGTGTAGAAATAGTCGGTAAAAAAAATGGAAAGGTCATGGGGCCTTCGAATATTGTCACAGACAATGGTGGTATTGCATGGAGTCAAAAAAAATTAAGAACAATGATCTAAATTATTGCTTTAGTGTTAGGAGGATATACGTCTTTTTTTGCTTAACCAACATAATTTCCCTTTCTTATGTCATATGAAACACAAATGTTGTACTGGCTTTACATGTCCATGACAGGTGTTTAAAACGTGGATATACAGTATATTAACTGTATAGTAAGTTGGATATATATTAACAGGACACAACAATGGCAGTAAGTGATTTTAGCAAATTAGTGCCACGTTAACACATATCTAGTTTAGTCACTTCAGTCTAATATGCCAAATCAAGTCAAATTTATTTAGTGCTTTGTACAATTCACATGGTTCACATCTTCATGCCTTAGTAGGTCCTTACATGCAATCTGCAATGAGGACCATCATTTGCTATCATTTACATAATTGACTTTTCGTGCTCTAAAACCCTCCACCTCCTCCAGCTCCACCTGTATTTATGAGTGTCTATTCATGCAGCAGCAGCAGCATATCTTACATGCTCACAGTTGTGTATTTATTGGCAGTAGAAAGTCCATACTGGCTCAGCAGCAGCATAGTAGATCTAGTTTGCCAAAAACCAATACATTAACATGCTAAAACTATTCAGATAGTTTTTGATATTTGTTTGAAATAATTGTTAAATTGTTACACAGCGTGTATTTTGTAATGGTTATTCCCGTGCAATGCTTTGCCCCATAGATCTTCATTGTATGTGTCATACTAAAAATTATTTTTTGCTGTTTTTACGGTTTCTTTTCTGTGGTAATTAACAACACGTCATGCAGTATATGCTGTTGATATAGTATTGAACTCAGAACATTCTTTAAAAAAGGCACATTAATTAGTGTAAGAAGTAAAATATGTATATTGCTGATTTGTGTCTTCACCGTGGCACAGCCCCCTCTGGTTTCTGAGTGACTGAAATTGAGCGTCAGTGAGGCCCAGTCTGGATGGCTCAGATAAATCCTGAGTAAGTCTGCAGTGAGTCTTGCTGTCTGCACAAAGGTTAAGAACTGCACAGCAGCTCTCAACAGGCCAAAATACACTCACAGTGATCTACTGCCCGTTTCCTCCAAATTCCTCTTCCCTTCTCTGCCTGCCCTCCCCAGAGACACGAGAGGATGGAGAGAAAGAGTTATGTATTCAAAAGATGAACTTTATTATAAGGAGAGGAGAGGAAACCAGAATATCAGTATATAACAATTGATGCTACCATTTAAAACTACAGTTTTCCAAAGTCTAATATTTTGAAATATTATTATAATTTAAAATAAATGTTTTCTATTTGAGTATATTTTCAAATGTAATTTATTTCTGTGATCAAAGCTGAATTTTCAGCATCATAACTCCAGTCTTTAGTGTCACATGATCCTTCAGAAATCATTCAATCAAGAAAATACTCTCACTCAAACACACTCACTCACTTGCATCAACTGGGTACTGTTGCAGTGTTCCGGTGACCTCACGAACCTCCATTTCTTGCCAATAAAATGAGATTATAAGGGAGCGAAAAGGGAAATTCCATCTTATTTTTCATTAGTGTTTGGCCTAGAAACTATCTTTTGCATTTTGAAACACTGGTATGAGCTGGAATGGAAAGCAATTTATTGGGAAGCAATGTGGCATCCAATTATAGAGTAATAATGAAACCCCACCATGACTTCTTTATTTTCCAATTATTATATTATATTATATTATATTATATTATATTATATTATATATTATATTATATTATATTATTTAACTATAAATTATTAACTAAATAAATAATTATAACTACAACAACTATTATTAGATCATCATTATTATTGTTAAATAATAATAAACAATAGTGTATAATTTGATATATTTTGTATCTCAAAGAAACTGTCTGACCTTCAAAAACTGCTACTTCAGCCCACAGAAAAGGGACAGACAGCATATGAGTCAAGATCATTTCCCCAAATCATTCCCACAATACCCAGAAACCATTGTGACATCACACTATTACATGACTGTGCCAGGCACTCGACTCGCCAGCCAGGACCACGTCAGAGCTAGCTGAGATGCAACACTTCACAACATGTGGTGAAACGCAGCGGATGTTTGTGTTTCCATAGTGCGAAACAAGCCTCCAGTTTTGCTGCTTGCTTAGAAAACAGTTATGAATCAGTGGTGAAGATTAGAAAGAGACATGTCTGCACTTCAAATCAGCCTAGTAACCAGAAAAAGAACACTGCATGAACAAAAATATTGTCTTAAAAAACTAAATCCTCAATTTCTTTCTCTGTGTCTTTTACTTTTTTCATTCCTATTTTTGGTGTATCCCTTCACTTTTTAAAAGTGTTGTGCTTCTTGAACCAGGACCACGTCAGAGCTAGCTGAGATGCAACACTTCACAACATGTGGTGAAACGCAGCGGATGTTTGTGTTTCCATAGTGCGAAACAAGCCTCCAGTTTTGCTGCTTGCTTAGAAAACTGTTATGAATCAGTGGTGAAGATTAGAAAGAGACATGTCTGCACTTCAATTCAGCGTAGTAACCAGAAAAAGAACACTGCATGAACAAAAATATTGTCTTAAAAAACTAAATCCTCAATTTCTTTCTCTGTGTCTTTTGCTTTTTTCATTCCTATTTTTGGTGTATCCCTTCACTTTTTAAAAGTGTTGTGCTTCTTGAGCAGTGAAGAATGAGGTCACATGACTGTGATTTATCTCTTCTGCCCTGGCAGTGATAATCTCTACCAAATGGCGTCTCAGTTGGAATGTGTTACCTGGAATCCCGTCGGCTCGCTGACACCCAGCATAAAGAGGTACAGACTTGGTCTCATATCAACACCTGCGCTTTTAAAAAGAATTCCAATTCATTCAAATTTTTTCCTTTCCTTTCCTTTCCTTTCCTTTCCTTTCCTTTCCTTTCCTTTCCTTTCCTTTCCTTTACTTCCCTTCCCTTCCCTTCCCTTCCCGTCCCGTCTTGTCTCGTCCTGTCCTGTCTTGTCTTGTCTTGTCTTGTCTTGTCTTGTCTTTTCTTGCCTTCCCTTCCCTTCCCTTCCCGTCCCGTCTTGTCTCGTCCTGTCCTGTCCTGTCTTGTCTTGTCTTGTCTTGTCCTGTCCTGTCCTGTCCTGTCTTGTCTTGTCTTGTCTTGTCTTGTCTTGTCTTGTCTTGTCCCGTCCTGTCTTGTCTTGTCCCATCCCGTCTTGTTTTGTCCTGTCCTGTCTTGTCTTGTCCTGTCCTGTCCTGTCCTGTCTTGTCCTTTCTTGTCCCGTACTGTCCCCCTTCCCTTCCCTTCCCGTCCCGTCGTGTCTCGTCCTGTCCTGTCCTGTCTTGTCTTGTCTTGTCTTGTCCTGTCCTTTCTTGTCCCGTACTGTCCCGTCCTGTCCTGTCTTGTCTCATCCCGTCTTGTTTTGTCCTGTCCTGTCTTGTCTTGTCTTGTCTTGTCTTTTCTTGTCCTGTACTGTCCCGTCCTGTCTTGTCTTGTCTTGTCCCATCCCGTCTTGTTTTGTCCTGTCCTGTCCTGTCCTGTCCTGTCCTGTCTTGTCTTGTCTTGTCTTGTCCCGTCCCGTCTTGTCTTTTCTTGTCCTGTACTGTCCCGTCCTGTCTTGTCTTGCCCCATCCCGTCTTGTTTTGTCCTGTCCTGTCCTGTCTTGTCTTGTCCTGTCCTGTCCTGTCTTGTCCTTTCTTGTCCCGGACTGTCCCGTCCTGTCCTGTCTTGTCCCGTCCTGTCCTGTCCTGTCCTGTCCTGTCCTGTCCTGTCTTGTCTTGTCTTGTCTTCTCCCGTCCCGTCTTGTCTTTTCTTGTCCTGTACTGTCCCGTCCTGTCTTGTCCCATCCCGTCTTGTTTTGTCCTGTCCTGTCCTGTCCTGTCTTGTCCCGTCCTGTCTTGTCCAAAACTTTCCTTTCCTTAAGAAGGACAGAAAGACAGCCCACATTATCTTTACATCCTCCTCACCTCTCTTCTCATCTTCTTTTCGTCTTCTCTGCCGTCCTGTGCCCTATTCTAATTAGTGTCTATTTTGAAGGAAGGCCTCGCTGTCCTCTGATGTTGTACTGCACTTTGAAACAAAAGTACAGACTGAAGTAGGAGCATGAATTATGCTGCCGTGACAGCAGAGGAGATAGGAATGGATCCTGCTCAGTCAACCAGTCCAACCCAGATAGAGTGTCTGACCTTGGATGTGTTGAAGGGGCAGTTCAGGGTAGCATAATTTTGTGTGTGAGAGAGACAGAGAGATGTCGAAATGAAGAGATGTAGACTAGCTGAAGGGCAGAGGGGAATGTCCCAAAGCACTGTGGGAATTTTGTGTTGTTTTTGAGCGATTGAGTGTATGTGAGCTTGTCTATAGACAGATGAACTCTGCCACTGGAGTAGGTGACTGAGACGCTGGACAGAATATTTATGCCGGCTGTCCAGATAAAAGATTTGGTATCCACCTTCCTCACTCCCAATGCCATGACAACCAGGTGTTTATCTACTGAACGGATGAATGGTTGGGGTGTGGGAGGACTGGACCAGCAATGGCTGATTGTGTAGTCTTGAGATGTGAAGCGAGTCGGACAAAGAAAACAGCTCTTCATTTGTTACTGGCCACACTACAAATCCCCCTCCAGACTAACAGTCCCCCTTGCTATCATTTATGACAGTTGAGGCATTTTTACAGTTATTTTTGGATATCACACCATCCTTTTGTTAATAAGGAGGAGAAGCTGATGCATATTTAGCAGAGCTCTTAACACATGTTCTTTTCTGAGAATCTTATTGGTTATACATGTCGTACTGAATAATATGTCAGCTCTGTTTGAGGGGTCTCTGTCTCTCTGCTCTCTGTGAGTGGTCTTGTTTTATCTGCTGTGTGTAACTGCTCTCTGTCTTTGGATTTGTGTCCAGTCACAGTGGCGGTTATGAGGCCGAAGCGTCTGCAGGAGCTCCGCTGGTGTACAGATGCAGCACTCAGTATCACATACACACCCATGGTCTGTTCAGAGGAGTACAGGTGGGTGATTGCAAAACACACATACTCAAACAGAGACACATATAATTTCTACCTGTACACACACAGATTGCATTCTCACAATAATATAACCACAAAGTGCGCTGGCAGTATTTATTACTAATAATAAACACGTGTGTATGTGTGTGTGTGTGTGTGTGTATATATATATATATGTATATATATACATAAATTATAATATTATATTATATACATATTTGTATATATTATGGTATATACAAATATAATTATATAATATATATTTATTGTATATAGTTTATATTTCATTCAAATGTTTGGTGTCGGATTTTCTCTTTAGTCTCTCCAGCACTGCATTTATTTTATAATATTGTGAAATAATATCGTGAAATTTAAAATAACGGTTTTCTATTTGAATATCCTGTGAAATGTAATTTATTCCTGTGATCAAAGCTGATTTTTCAGCATCATTACTCCAGCCTTCAGTGTCACACGATCCTTCAGAAATCATTCTAATATGCTGATTTGCTGCTCAAAAATAATTTCTTATTATTATCATCAATGTTGAAAACAGTTGTGTTGCTTCATATTTTTGTGGAAATTGTGAACAAGATTCTTTACCTTTGTTAAATTGAAACATATTCCATTTATTTGCAATCTTTTGTAACATTATAAATGTTTATACTGTCACTTTTAATAAATTTAATGCATCTTTGCTGAATAAAGGTATCAATTTATATAAAAAAAATCAGTAGTGCTGGATTATTATTGATAATATCCTCTCAATATCCTCTCAACACACACTTACACTGGTGTTTTAGATCAAGGTCAAATACACACTTCCCTCTCTGCAGATCTGCCAAGACCAGGACACAGAGCGCACCACAAGCGTGAAGTTTAGAGTAAAAGTGTGTGTTTGATTATTCAGGTCTGTTAAACAGAGAGCAGGACAAAAGAGCTTCACATGCGTACGAGTCCGGAGCAGGCGAGGTGTATCAGTCTGACACTACTTCAGTCTGTAGTGTGTGTTTGGCCTGAATCAACATCCATCAGAGCGTGAGAAAGCTGATACTGTCCAGAGAATAGTGTGCATGTATGTATGTTTATAACTTTAGTTTAAAGCTTTCCTCTAAAGCCTTTTAAAAGCTAAATTGATATTTAACAGGCCACAAGATAAGAGGGTTTGTTCAGATGCACAACTCATCCGGGGTTTGGTAACGCAGAAGTTAAAACAAACAAAGGCTCAGAAGTGCAGCAGAATTGGCAAATAGAGTTTGTTGATTGCCAATTATTCCCTGTTTTTTTCTCTCTCCAGGATGTGCGGAGTGTACCAGGCATCACTCCCTCCATTAAATCACCAGAGAGCAGTGAGAAACGACCTTTTATGTGTTCTTACCCCGGCTGCAGTAAGAGATACTTCAAACTGTCCCACCTGCAGATGCACGGCAGGAAACACACAGGTGAGATGCCACATAATACAAAAAAAACCCAAGTTTTTTCCCCCAGTTTCACTTTGGGGTCACAAACAATCCAAACCGCTTTTATGAGTCTAGGTTGAGATCTTTTTTTTCTCTTTAGAAGAACAGCAGGTGAGATTTACAGTGTTATGCAACATGCATAACAAAGTCATAATTCATACGGGAATCCATTTTTTTCAGACCTCCAATAAGAGAAACTGATGGCAAGGAATTCAGTTAGAAGATGTGAAAATTTCCATAGCTCAAAAACATAGATCAGGTCCACAAACAAAAATTCATGAGATCAGTTCCCTGGACATTTGAATTCTAGTTCTCAGGAATGTCTGACTTTATTCTAGTGACAGAGTGAGCCTGATAACAACTGTTATTCACAACCATGAATCAACACACACACACACACACACACACACACACTCCTCTAAAAGTAAACATGGGGTCATTTAGGAGGCAACATTATAGCAACATGACTGTACTGTCTAAGCCACACCCTGAAGAAGACACTTTACAGTAAACATTAGTAATTGCAGGACAATTATTATTATTTGGAAAAACATTAGAAAAATGGGTTCAACCCCCCATTGCGGTACTACATAGAGGGAGAATAACAGAAATAGAGGAGGAGATGGGGAAGTGGAGGGATTCGGGGAGAATTGATGCTGGGACGGTGCAATGAGTGCTGCTTCTATTGGCTCGTAATGATGATTGACAGGACTGAATGATTATGCTCCTCCCAAACCTACGCTAGGAACTTCATGTTAGTAACTAATGGGACTTGATTGTCAAGTGTTTCTGAAATGTTTTTCATTCGCACAGAAACGGATCTATTTCTGTTATTGTTAATATTAGAATTAATTATACTTAGGGCTGGACAATAATTCAATATCAATATATAACACCATTTACTTTCAATAACGGTGATATGATTTTTTTTAACATTTCCGATATTTCAAAATACATTACCAGTGTTTCCCATGCATTGATTTATTTGTGGCAGCCCGCCACAATATCAACACTGACCGCAAATTTTTTTTTCCAAAAGGACTGAATTGAATTGACTTCATTGAATAAACATGATCACTGCACTTTCCAAAATCAAAACGCGGCGCGGGTGTTTTATATGAATGCATCTTTGAAGGCAACCAACTGTCTTCGGAAAAGTTCAGATGCCATTTTCATTTGATCTAAAAAAAAGCAGCGTTTATAAGCGGAGCACTGCTTTGTGTGCAGCCGTTACCATGGAAACAGAGAATGAATTTGCATTTTCAATAAGCCCGTCTCCAGCAACATGTGTTTTTGTTGTTGCATATTTTCTTTTCGGTTTTCTGCAGCAACTCTGAGCACTTTTTCTATTCTTTATGCTGGCTAAAACACTTTTGTTTCAGTCCGTAAGAATAATCAGCCTATGTTATAGTTTCAAGTTTTATTATATATTATAATATATCGTTTTATAGGAGGAGGTTTCAGAAGTTTGTAGGTTGTGGGCGTTCTTGGCAGCTTTTCTGAGTCTTTTTTTAATATTGTTCATATCGATATCGGAATTATATCGTATCGACAGAAATTAAGAAATATATCGTAATCTAAATTTGTATCGTCCAACCCTAATTATATGACAGAAACTGCATTGCACATCGCTTTGGATAAAAGCGTCTGCTAAACGAAAAAAATGTAAATGTTCATTGCTTGAAATTTTATATAAAATTAATTTAATTTTTATCACAGAAAACACCATGGTGAGCATGATTATAATACTACAGTAAAACAATAATAGATCAATATGGGATCTTCAAACTGTTTAGAACATGTCAGTCTTTCTGCCATTTATGATTCATTAATAAATTTTTTAATTTATGGAATATCTGTATCTTGGTGTAATGTTACCACAGTAAATTATTTGTAAGGGGCTCCTCTCAGTTGCACAAGAATCACAAAAATGACTAAGAAACATCTGGAGTGAGTAATTTGTGACCTCATGGCATGTACAGTTTTATAGATGAATGTATGATTTATGACACAGAGCATAACAACAAAATAAATGCTCAATTCAAACGGCGCCACCTTGTGGGAGCTTCATGTTAATGGCAGAGACTACAGTCATGTTCACACACCAGTCTTCTAACACATATGGTCAGTTATGGACTGATGTTGTTCTCTGTCGTGTGCAGGTGAGAAGCCCTATCAGTGCGACTACACAGGCTGTGGCCGCAGGTTTTCCCGGTCTGACCAACTCAAGAGACACCAGCGCAGACACACAGGTTAGACACGTCTCTGCTCTTCAAAACACTCCAGGACAGCAATATTGGAGTTTTGTGGTCATTAATATGCTACAACTGTAACAAAAAAGGTTCTTCATTGGCATTGATGGTTCCATGAAGAACATTTAACATCTATGAAAACTTTTAATTCCACAAAATGTTCTTTATAGTGGAAAAAAGTTCTTTATATTATTAAAAAAAACCTTTTGGAAGCTTTATTTTTAAGTATAGTTTACTCTTAAACGTTATATATACTTTTAGCTTTTAGCATTAAAAGCTATTAGAATGTAAAATTCACAGTCTTTCTCTTCTGGGAAAACAGATCAAAAATATTGGTGACTCATCTTGCACTTAGGGGTGTATCCAAACTTTTGTCCAATCAGATGCTTTAGATTGAGATTGCCCCGCCCACTAATTCCAGCTGCCATTAATCCATCACTTGTATAAAGTATGAGAAGCCCACCACAGCTATCTCTCTGTTTCCTGCTTTGCTCCTGTAGGTGTCAAACCCTTTCAGTGTGAGACGTGTCAAAGAAAGTTTTCACGCTCAGACCATCTTAAGACCCACACTCGGACTCATACAGGTAAAACAAGTGCGTAAGCCTTTTTTCCAGATTTCTCAAAAACCATTTGATCCATTTGTTGCATATACATTGATTTTATTACAGCACATCATTAAAATGTGTTGCTGTGTTTCATCTCTTGCGGTTGTCAGGTGAGAAGCCGTTTACGTGCCGCTGGCCCAGCTGTCAGAAGAAGTTCGCCCGCTCAGATGAGCTGGTCACAGTGATGCATTCTATCCTCTTTTCCATTGCATCGCGAAGAAAACTGTTCAATAAGATTTGGGGTTTTGCTCGTATGCTCAGAGCCGCTGTTTTTAACAAAACTAAAACTAATGCTAATGAACAGTGTATTTTGCTAAGCAACAGTGAATAGCAGAGGAAGAATCCCGAACCGAGTCTCTTTCTCTGTACTCTTGTATTTGTGCGCAGTTCTGCTTTGTGTGCCACTGTATTTCTGCTGGCCCTTAAACGCCACCTACTGTCAAGAGAGTGAAACTGCATTGGTCTGAAAACAAAAATCACATGCGAAAATCTGACTGAATTTATCCAGAACATTCATGTTGGTGTGAACAGGAACGTTAGCAACATGCTAACATTAAAATTAATTATAAGTCAAGTCTGATCGCCATCGTTCCAAATCAGTCACTTGTGAGCTTCCGTTACCTGTTCAAACATGAATGTTTGAATTATACAATTCATATAATTCAAACATTGTATGTTGACGTTGAATGTAAATAATTCGATACATTTTAGTGGGAAAATACTACAAATTCTCACCTCACGCTAATAGTTCTGAATAGTTTCCACGTAGCTCCTGTACTACTCGCCACTGAAAATGAATGACTTCCGGTCTCTCGCCTGTCGTTTGTTGGAGGTAGTGGAAAAGCGGCTTTATTGTCTTTAGTCCTTTGTAGGCACTGTGTAAGATGCACCCTTAGGACTGCACACATACACTAGCTGGTCCAAAAATGTGTTTGAATGTTTTTTTTTTGTACTATTTAAGCATAAGAAACAACATTTATGGGGCAGTTCAGTTTTGATGATGATTTTAAATATGTTATTTAAATGTGAGTGCGGCAAGCAGTTTTTGGAATTTCAGGATTTCCCCATTCAAGTATATAGACTTTAGTCTTGGATTCACAAGAGGCGTTGCAAATATGGCCGCCAAGTGAACAGAACTTCAAGTCAACAAGCCAAAGTTCTATGTAACGGCAGTGTCTCCGGGCACATGACCAAAAGTGAAAATCCTAATGGTTGGCCAGTTTTCTTCGCAGTTTGATGGAAAAAGAATGTCCATATAATTCTGAACAGATGCATTAACAGCAGTTCATTCAAATTCAATGTTTTTCAAAATGTTCACATTGAATATTCATCTTGTTTTATCAGAAGGCAGCTCACTAGGTTTTAGAACAGAGCTACCATAATCGGTGCTGAACATTTCTGTGAATCATTTATCCTTGCATGATAACAGATAAAGGGATAGTTCACCCAAAAATGAAAATTACCCCATGATTTACTCACACTCAAGCCATCCTAGGTGTATACGACTTTCTTTTTTCAGACGAATGCAATTGGAGTTATATTTAAAAATGTCCTGGCTCTTCCAAGCTTTATAATGGCAGTGAATGGGGTCGAGATTGTGAAGCCCAAAAAAGTGCTCTACACAGCTCCATTGGTTAATAAAGTCTTCTGAAGTGAAGCAATGCATTTGTATAAGAAAAATATCCATATTTAAAACTTTATAAACCATAATCTCTAGCTTCCGCTAATAATAGCAGAATAATAGCTAATAATTCCGTTAATAATAACTACGATTGTATTTGTCTGAAAGAAGAAAGTCATAAACACCTAGGATGGCTTGAGGGTGAGTAAATCATGGGGTAATTTTCATTTGTGGGTGAACTATCCCTTTAAATCACACTTGTCACAAAAATAAACTATCCTCTGTCACCACCACAGTGCAGCCCAGCCAATCAAAAGCAGAGCTGTAGGTGAAGACATAAACAACAAAACTATTTTCACCTCTCTCTCACACACACACACACACATACACACACACACACACACACACACACACACACACTTAAAGACAAACAGTGAATACAGTGCACAGTTGCAAAAATCACAAGACAATGGATATAAATCAATTGGACAAATACAGTAAAGCTTGTACAAGGCCAAACAAAACTAAAAAGACACAAGAACAAAACAGCAGCTGATCACACACACACACACACACACACACACACACACAAAGCTTCCTGGGGTTAAAGGTGCTGTGCTAGATGGGTGGCATTGATGAGGTGACACGTAGGGCACCATGCCATGCTGAGCAGTTCATGCCAAGTGACCAACCACATAAAACCCCACCTACCTGCCCACCGTCCCCAACCAATGGGCTGCCTCTGTCTACCTGTCTATCTGGAAATCAACCAAATACAGCGTCACAATGAAAAAAGAACAGACGTCCCCTTCACATAGTGTGACCTGTACTCAATGCACCATGTCAGATGCTATATTTATCAAGGCTGTGTTTATGAGATTAATGGATTATTATATCAGATTACATAAGAGTCTTATATAAGCAGGTATCTCTGCATCATGTGACGGTTGGTTTTACAGTGACACTGTGGGTGTTTTTCTCTCTGCTCACCTGTGGACAGCTGACTGTGGGACCTCCGTTGGGTTGTGGGGGTTTTAGAGGTGGAGGAGAGGGTTGAACTTGCACTGCTAGCCCTTGAGATGGGGAGCGGCACAGGGGTCACGGGCGGAGAATCCAGCTACGTGAGAAAAACAAAGATTATTTTGTAACATGGTCTGCATTTGTAGTGCCCTAGGAAATCAATTGTATTTTTTCCCAAACTCTTTTTTTCTCTGGATTCCATTGTAATGATTAAATCAAACTGGCTAATTAAAAAGCACGCCTTATTAACTGAAACCATGAAACTTATACAATTTAACAATTTATTAAAAGTTTATTTAATTTTTTTTATTTTAGAGCCATGTGAAAACCATTTTATTTTTCCCCCCAAATTCCATTAAATTTTTCCCACATTCTGTGTTTTACATTTAAATTTTTCAGTTTTAATGGTTTCATCAAATTTTAATAAAAAAGCATGTCTAATTAATTGAAATCATGAATTGAAATATTACTAACAACATAAATTAAAGATTTAGAAATGAGAAATTATTCTTACTGAACATTTACTTAATAAAAATCATTGTCACAGTAAAAAGACACACAAACCACAAGCTGAAGGGGCCTTTTAATTGCTAAAAAAAAGGAAATATTAATCAGATGATGTTGTGTATAATGGTTTTTCAACAAAGTTTTGATAATTTAGATGCCTTAGAAATTTGCTTATCAAATACGATAAAAAAGGCTTTATAGGCTTAAAATAAAGAGTAAACAAATATTTCATAATTGTATTAAGTGTACTCTTAAGTAGTAAAATTGTACTTTTCACATTTTTCAGAGCAGAGTAGCTACAGACATGCTTCACTTTGTCAGACAAAACAAACCAAGACAAATCGGCCTAATAAGAAAACTTTTTGTTGCTTTTCCCAGGAAATAATATTTTGTTATCTACAGTGGTGATATTCATACATTTGTGCAGTTCATGAAGCTGAAGCGTGTAGTGACGACAGGTAGCATAACTCTGGTTGGATGCTGTGAGCTTCACCTGGTTAATGTCCTCCACGCTCTCCACGGTGAACTCTGTGAGTCCTGGCACATACAGCTGTCCACTGCCGTCTGGACACATCTTTATATCCAGCTTCTCATTGGGATTGTCACCCAACAGGTTCCTGTTGGAAGCAGATAAATACAAATGAATTCATTTTTATCTGTTGACGTTAAGGAATGTGCAAATTTTAAAGTGGGGCACAGATTAATATTACGCAGACAATCTGAATCAGAACATACACATCTGTTCAACTTACACAACACAGCAGGAGGCATGATGGGAAAAGTGAGGGACAGGGTGAGCAAACAGACAGTGCAGGGGGAAATGCGTGACGTGTGATCTGTTTACGTCTTACAGATTTTAAATCTAATCTGTTTTTACATAACTGCGGACCAGCAGAATCTGTGGCAGGTCACACACACTTCACTGTGACATTGGGACAATTATAGAAAAGAGTGCTGAATATGCTGCAGTAATGTGCATGTCACACTGCTCCTGTAGAGCATTTGATCATCATCATCATCTCTACTTGTGTCTGTTTTTCTCACCGAAGTGTCTCATTGTAGATTTCCACCATGCTGACGGTGATCTTATAGTCCCAGTCGGGCTTTTTCTCCGACACTTCAGAGAAGAGCAGCCGCAGAGCACGCTGGTTAATGCCAGGGTCTTCAGGGACACCCTACATGAAACACAGAGACATGAGAGGCTGACACGAAAATTTATTACATAATCAACATGTTACGGCTGATAGTTGATAAATGGCTTATTTTAAGATTCTATGCTGTTTTTGTTTTATAAATTAAATAAAATTGGTTTAAATGTAGGAAACACAACAATGATGTTTAACAGTATGAATAATTGATATTCATTTTGAGATTTTTTCAAAGATAACATTTAACAGGGTTAATGAACTACACCAATAATCATAAAAAAACTACACTGGCGTTAAAAACTATTTCTAAAACTATCATATCTATTTCAAATTAAGCTGAAAAGAAAGTATCATGATTTCCACACACACACAAAAAAATGTCAACACTGAAAATAATAAAAAAATATTTCTTGAGCAGCAAATCAGCATATTAGAATGATTTCTAAAAGGATCATGTGACACTGAAGACTGAAAAAATGGCTTTGCATCATAGGAATAAATTGCATTTTGGAAATATATTAAAATAAACCATTATTTTGAATTTTTAAGAAACGTTAATATTTTGTTTATTAATAATGTTTATTTATAAACATTAATACGTTTTTGTCGAGATTAGTAAATAAAAAAATATATATAAATGTGACCCTGGACCAGTCATAAGGGTCCATATTTTCGAAATTGAGATTTATACATAATCTGCAAGTTGTATGAATAAGCTTTCCATTGATGGATGGTTTGTTAGGATATGACAATATTTGGCCGAGATACAACTATTTGAAAATCTGGAATCTGAGTGCGCAAAAAAATCTAAATATTGAGAAAATCCCCTTTAAAGTTGTCCAAATGAAGTTCTTAGCAATGCATATTATTAATCAAAAATTACGTTTTGATATATTTATGGTAGGAAATTTACAAAATATCTTCATAGATCATGATCTTTACTTAATATCCTAATGATTTTTGGCATAAAAGAAAAATTTATAATTTTGACCCATACAATGTTTTTCTTTGCTACTGCTAAAAATATACCCCAGCGACTTAAGACTGCTTTTGTGATCTAGGGTCACATATTATTAAAATTTTATTAGATTATTCAGTAAAAAAATATATTACACTAATACAATTGTTGTACTATATTTAAATGACTAATACAATATGGGATAATAACATTACTACATACTTTTTATATCAATAGCAATATAAAAGACAGTACAACAAATAGAACTACGATATGCCAAATACTGTAGTTTAAATATATTTCCTGGTTGTTTAACTTTAAGATGTCCTTGTTTCAATGTAATTACACAAATAAGTACTAAGTAATAATAATTAACAACATGTACAATTATAGGGTTTGGTTTATGGTTAATTGCTTGTAGTTGTGCATAATTTACAGTTATTACTACGTGTAATATGTTTAACATGAACATTAAAATAAAGTGTGCTACTTTTTTTTTGTTTGCATCAGTAATAAGAACACGAGGGGAAACATTATTAACTGTCATGAAAATCCTAATGGATTTAGTTTAGTTTAAAAACAATAGAATTAATTATTTCTTTTTTGATTTGAGGGTGAAACACGACCTGGACTCAAACACATGGTTTCACCTGCTAGGTTCTCGTGGACGGCCTTCATCTCACTCTCGGCTCTGATGAAAGCTTCCTCGATCACTCGGTTCTTCTCCTCCTCCAGACTCTGCATCTCTGCTTCCAGCTGACCCTGAGCTCTCTCCATCTCACCCTCATACACCAGGATCTAACACACACACACACACACACACACACACACACACACACACACACACACACACAGTACTGTCAACACATCTGATCAACAAAAGACTGTCACAGAGCTCATAAGTTCTATGCAAATAGTAAATGTTTTAAATGAGGAATTACATAAGGTATTATAAAGGAGCTTTTACAATGACAGAGATTAAATCGGCAACACACTGTATTATTGGTTGCTTGTAGGTGTTTGTACTCAACTGTATCAAGATCACTGTCAGTGTAAAGACCCCTTTACAGGTTCAAGAGACTGATTTGATCTACTTTCCATCTTAATGCTAAATAATCATAAAACAGATCAACACATCACAGATGATCAGAGATGCACAGATATCCTGCGTTCCACCTTATTTAAATAAAATGGCTTTACTTCTGACCAACACAACACAAACCCAGTATTAAAGACGTCATGAACTACTAACCAGAGTCACTAGTTAGACTGACCAAATGCAGTTAGGTAAGTGAAAGAAGACCTGTGGGGTGGGTGGAGGGCTCACATGGGAAGGGCATCTGGGGTCACGCACCATCAAAACATATGAAGTAGGGGTGGGCGATATACCGGTAGACACGATTAAGCGGTAGAAATTTGTCAACCAGTGGAGATTTAGGCCTATTGTCTATGTTGCGGCTACATGCTCGCATGACAATAAGGTCACGAAAGCTTATCGTTTGCACATGTTTTTAAGCATTGCGGTTTAAAAACCAAGTGATTTTAAGCTGTTGAAACGCAGCGAAAGAGAACTCATTTTGCTATATGCGCGCACTGTCTGAGAGACTGTTTCTGAGCGCTGTCTGAGAGGCACGCACACATGAAGACGGTGCTCATAGAGCGCAGGAGTATTGAGTTATTTTTGCTGCTTTATAGGCTTTGAATGGTAAATACACACACTTGTATGTGTCAAAATGACCATCTTTGCAAATATCCTCGTAAACACAGTAATTTAGGTCTTAAGTGAAAGCAAACAGCTGAGAAAGAAAACATGTGTAACAATATATTGGATCCGGGCAGCTCTTAAAGTGACAGCAGTCTAATACTCCTGCTGTCTGTCATTCATGTTAATCAAACAACAAAAGGGAGAAAATCTCTCACTGCTCTTGACTGAATCACTTTTGTGACTTTATTAAGAAGAAATATATATTTAATTTACACAGCGAAGAATATGCAGTATTTTTATACATTTGATTACTTTATACAATGTAGCATTTCTTATTTAACTATATATTTTTTGTCCTATTGCTTTTTTTAAATTATTTAATTGCTGACTGTTTACTTGTCTTCAGTGAGCTTGAGTTTTTTTTTTAAATTTAGGCTAGTATTAGTTTTTTGTGATAGTGACACTGGTGACAAGAATTATGAAATTTCTATGGTATCAAAAATGTTGAAATCATAAAAACCTTATTTAAAGCAAATATATATATATATATTTCGTTACAGTGAAATAAAATGACTCATATCGTGATATAAGATTTTGGTCATATAACCCACCCCTAATATGAAGTACACAACGGGGGTGACATCAACTATTTCACAGTAAGTTATGGGATTACTACTGCAAGTAGAATAATTTATAACCCTGAAGGGAATGTGAGCTAGTTACTCCGCAAGATTTCAGGGCTTTATAGGTCAAAAATGAGCATGAGCCAACATGAACCTACATTTTTGTTTAGAACTTAAAATGGGACAAAGTCTGGTAGAAGTCTGCTCACAGTAAATCACTTCCTATAATCACAGTTGGAATCTAACCCATGACATTTTTGACCTTTGACCCCTGCAGAGTAATCTGGACGACCTTGGATAGCCTGTGGGTGACCTCGGTGTTACCCCCACCCACCGCCTTGGAGAGCAGACCATACAGACGGCTGCGGTCCGTCCTCAGCTGCAACGCAAGTGAAGAGAGAGAGCTGTTAACCTGCTCTGTCACGACACCGACATCACAGAGGCCTGAAACTAGAGCCTTATGATTTCCATTAATTCCATTATTGATTTCCATGATTTCGAATTTACAGTATAATGCGGAATGTTACAGAATTTGGCAAAATTTGGATGAATAAATAAAAAGTAGAACTGTACAATTAATCAAGTAGCCATATGGACTAGTGTCTGTGAATATTAAAGCGCAAAAAGACTGCTATGTAAATATGAAGTCTGCATGTTCTGAGTGTCTGTGTGAATGAGTGCCACAGTCTTGTCTACTACACATATTCAGGCACACGTAATACTTGTGGAGTTTTCAGCATCTACCGTCTCACTATATGAGGACATGAACACATGAACTTCATCTCCAGAGCTGCTCTGAGAGTCACTTCACCAGCATTTCACCATTTCATTTGATAAAAACTATCATCGGATACACAAAGAAACTCAAAGGTCTTCACTTCAAGCAGCCAAAATAAAAGTTTAGTTTAACTTGAAATTATGACAGAAATATATAACTACTGTACAGTAGAATGTACTTCTCAAAGTAATAACAATATTAAAAATACAGTTTGTCTATATATATATATATTTCATTCATATTTTAATTTAAAACTTAAAGCAAACCTCTGTTTTGCAGCATTTCCTTGGCCAAAAAATATTTTTTTTCAAATTTCATTTAATTATATTATACAAGATTAATTAAATTCAGCGGCAGAGCAGCCTGGCGAGACAGAGCCTCCTCACCATCACGAAGCCGTGAGGTCAGCTGCTCCTCGCACTGGCTCCTGAGACGTGACGCCTCTTCCAGCTGCTGCTGCAGCTGAACTACCACACCTGTCCTCTCCTGCACCTGCTGCTCCAGCGCAGCCAGTCGCCGCTCCTGCTCGTGGCACTCCTCATCCTTACGACACAGCTCTCCACGCAGGGCCTGCACATCCTGAGACCGATGCAGACAGAGAGATGGAGCATTACAGAAAACACCACAAGATTTATTGCACACGATTTAAGCATCAAATAATTATTCTATCAATATAGAAACAACCAATCGGATTGTAAGTGAGGTTTAAGTGGGTTATGGCTGTGTGAGTACCTGGCTGTGGTGGCAGTGGCCGGTAGAGCAGGTGGTCTGGGTCTGACTGGCCCTCAGCTCCTGTTTGAGCCGCTGGTTTTCACTCTCCAGCACCTCGAGCTGTTTCTCCAGATCTGTCGCCCCCTAGAAACACACATATACGTTTATTTAGCTGAATGAGGACTTCTGATGGTTTTACATGCAGTTAATTATAATTACTATTGACAAATTCAAACCCAATCATTATCCACACCCAATAATATAAACCATTGGAATGGGGAAAAACATTGAATTAATTTTTTGTTAATTAATGTGAATATATTTGGATCAGTTAATATGAGCAAATGTTCATTATAGAAATTACACTCAGTACATATATATGCACTGCATATACATCTTCGGTCAGTAAGATTTTTCATTTTCAAGTATCTTCTTCTAACCAAGGCTGCATTTATTTGATCAAAAATCAATATAGTGTAATATAGTGAAATAATATTCCAATTTAAAGTAACTGTTTTCTATTTGACTATATTTTAAAATGTCATTTATTTTCAGCATCATTACTCCAGTCTTCAGTGGCACATGATCTTCAGAAATAGTCTACTATGCTGATTTGCTGCTCAAGAAACATTTCTTATTAATATTAATGTTGAAAATAGTTTTTGCTGCTTAATATATTTGTGGAATCGTGATACATTTTTTTCAGGATTATTTGATGAATCAAAAGTTCAAAAGAACAGTACGTATTTGAAATCGTTTGTAACATTATAAATGTCTTTACTGTCACAATTGATCAATTTAATGCATCCTTGGTAAATAAAAGTATAATTTTTAACTTTTGAACGGTTGAGTAATTTAACAGTTCTTTTTGGGTAATGCATTGAATGTCCTGATTTTGTTAAAGAAAATATATAAATGAAATGTTAATAATTTTTCCAAAAGAGGACAAGGTTTTATTATATTTAGCTTTCTTCTGGAAACAAAGTTCCCAGTTCAGTTAAGTACACCCACACCCATCTCAAATTTGGATCAGTGCCACAGTTGTAAATCTTCCAGGGCTGAAGAGATACATTCCTCTGCTATCAACAAAACTAGATCACCAGGTTAACACTCCATCCAATCCCATCATGAAAATAAATCAGGTCAGCGTAAACCTGCAGGAGCATGAGCTCTTTATTAAACAATAGAAATGTGGTTCACACAAGTGTGGTGACTTTAGCCCACCAGGATCAGGTGATTCATACAATGGCGCAGAGTGTGACATAACTCTCCCCGTCCCTAATAATTCAGTCTCTCACCAGCTCAGAGCGCAGTCTCTCCACCTCCTGCGTCTGATCCACTAGTTTCTCCTCCAGCTCCCTGACCTACAAAACCACAAACCAACAGCATTCAGCTAAATCCCTTTACAAAAATGAGTTTCATGCATCCACCCTCATGATGTATCGATCTATTTTAATCTAACCAGACAGAAACAATGAATATCAATGCATAAAAGGTCACAATACAGTATGTGGCTGAGGAATGTAAATGATCTGGTGGTGCTCTTGTGAGTCTGGCTGGAAAACTGAGCCCTATTCTCTCGGTGTGTGTGTGTGTGTGTGTGTGTGTGTGTGTAACATACCTGTGTGCGCAGCCCTGTAATGAGAGCGAGCTGTTCTCCCTCGTCTTTTTGCAGTAGCTCCAGTGAGTGAACTTTACTCACTTGTACAGCGCTGGGGAAATCCACAGGCCTCTGTGTCAAAACACTAGAGCTCCTCACACCTACACAAACACACACACACACGCTTTATGGCAAGCAAGCAGCTTTTTCTAACATTTAGGACACAAGTTAAGTAATAAATAGATTTATTATAATGTATTAATTATTAATGAAATATACAAAAATAAATTAATTAAAATGTATAGAAATATAAACTATTATAATTAAAATAAAATGTTTAATAATAATAATAATAATAATTATTATTATTATTATTGTTGTTATATTTCAAGCTATCTTTATCATTTCTAAATGTATTTTCTTTTCTAGAAATATTTATATTGTTAAACTATTATAATTAAAATAAAATGTTTAATAATAATAATAATAATAATTATTATTATTATTATTGTTGTTATTTTGTAATTATGTAACAGTTTCAAGTCCAACTTGCTTTTTTAAAATAACTCTCCACCAAATAAATAAATAAATAAAAATAATAATAAATAAATACATTAAAAAATTATTTACTCAACCTACTCATTTAATCTGAAAGCCCATATAACTTTTATTTCGCCATACATGCAGCTTTATATTTACATAAATATTATGAATTTTTTTTATATAAGATTAAAATGTTATAAATATAATAGTTTATAATAATAATAATAATATTATAAAAAAATACTAATTTAATTTACAATTATAGTCTCTTCAATCTGAACCATTTCCTCTCACCTGTAGGTGACACAGCTTGGTTGAGCTGGCTGTCTTGCAGTCTGGGCTGCTCTTGAGGTTCTTGGTTAATGGATGAATGTTCCTCGTTCTGGTGGTTGTCTTGGTTGAGCTGGTGGTCGTGTGTCTGCAGTCGCTGTAGCCTTTTGGCAGAGTCTTCACTGCGCAAACGTGCCTGGAACTCACAGACTCTCTCTTGCAGTGTCTGCACAAACACACAAGAACCTATGAATGCCAGCCATACTAAAGAACCTTACACAACCTGAACTATGAGGGAAAAACTAAAGCAGACAAACCAGAAGAGCTTTGAAAGAGGAAAGGGGTAAGTATTTCTTAAATGAAACACGTAGGTTGATTTCCCCCCCCCCCCCAAAAAA